>NW_011332985.1:83957-87776 GCF_000735185.1 Notothenia coriiceps
TTTTCGTTTTACATTTTCATTTATTATCATTTCCATTCAGTCAGTCATTATGAGAGGGGATACAGCTGTGCACGTCATCATTAACAGACGATGTTTAAAAGTGACGTTTGAGTGAACGAGGACATCCCAATTAATACCTGAGGACTCCTCTGTCCTCGCGTCACCTCCTCGTGTCTCTCGCTCGCATCTTACAGAGGCGGAGCTAAGACGCAAGGAAGGGAAGCGAGTGAGGGAAAGGAGGAGTCGAGGAGGGGTATTGGGATGAGGCTCAGAGAGTAATGTAACCTCCTAATGTAATGTATAACTCCTATTAAAATGTTCAAAAAGTGCTCAAACTTCACATGTGCGCTAACAGTCCAGCCGTGAAGACATCTACAGGACAGTTTTGAGATTTCTTCAAATGCCGTTGCCATGGCAACACAATGCTCGCCATGAAACACGGTTTTCTCATAACTTCAGTGAAAATGCTCCAAACGCCCCAAAACTTCCCAGGTTTGGTAACGATGCAGCCATCAACACATCTAATCGTATTATGGGGTGTCATCAAATGCCGTTGCCATGGCGATAGATCATTCGCCATCAAGTTAGTTCAGAAGTTTGCAATTCAAATATTCTGCTGCTTTTCCAAGCCTTTTCACTTTCTTTTCTTCTCTCATCACACATTCAAGCCCCCAGTGTTCATGTATAATTTAAATCTAAATTCTTCACTTTCTTCTTACACATTACATTTCAGCATAGCAGTTTAGCGTCAGCTTTTCTGCATAAAGCATTCCCACTAGTAATTTCTTCAGGAATTGCATTCTCTAGTTTACAGTTAATACTTAATAGGGTAACATTAGTGCAGGGCTAATATAACATACCAATCAATGTTAATCTTCCTCCAGACTTACTTAAAAACAAACAAGGACATTTAGCTAAAGAGAGTTTATGATATCACATTTTTTAGCTTGTCATTTCGAGATAAGTCCAGAAAGTAATCTATATTTTAGTGATCAGGTGAGGGTGAGACTAGAAGTTTCACTAGGGAAAACTCGACTAACATGTCTTCAGCCATTGTTGACGTAAACATAAAAAAGGATCTTTTATTTTGTTATTCCATTAGCGAATATGTTATGAATATACGCATTTTTATTGTGTGGCAAGATGCACCTTGGGAGCGGAAAAATGCTCGTTATCAGTGAACAAGGCACATCCTGCGAGAGAATCTTCACACATGCTGGAGCTTCAGAGGAACTGGAGGATAAGGGTTTGGTGTATGGTTCCTGAGAGGTGCACATAGAGAGGCTGAGAAGAGCAGAGCAGTGATGAAACAAACACCAAAGGGGGTGTTGTTGTGTGTGCAGAGAGAGGAAGAGCAGGAGGAGACAAAGAGAGGTGTTATTTATTTCGTTTTGCTCCTTCCGTTCACTCTTCTCATTTACTTTCCTGAACGTGCCACCAAAGACATTATGGGCTTCTCTTTTCATCGGCTTTCATCAACAATTGGGAGAATCCTTGTGGTGTATATAATATTTAGCTTCACTTCTACAAATATTGTGGTGTGAAAACAAATTATTTTAGTTTAAATAACAATGTTACAACCTCTTGAATAATATTTTCAGATACTTTGATAATAGGTCTCAAATGTTAAAGTCGGACTTAATTATTAAAGTAAAGATTGTTGATTGGCGCTGGTCCCAGTTCACCTCCTGGGCATTGCTGTGGTGACCTTAAGCAAGGCACCACAACCCCCCACTGCTCCCCAGCATACAATATAGTGACGCAGTGATGATGTATTTTTGTAGGCTTAGAGTTTGCAACAAAAAACAATCAGGTTTCCCCGTTGGATTTCTGTATATGGCAGAAAATAAGCTCTGTGAAAAACACCTTTATGATACTTAACATGTTTTGTTCAGCAGGGTAATCTCCACATATTAACACCAGCTATAAACAAATTACATCACGGTCGCATGGCTGCGCATCACCACCACTATGCTAAAGGTAACTTATGGCAGCGTGATGATGTTCAGCAGTTTATTTTAGTCACTTCTTAGCAACTGCCATTTGTATGACTTATAGAAGCTTTAGCGATTCACGAATGGAGTATTTACTGATGTGTTTTGTCTCGTAGAACAAAATGTCAACATCTCGTAAGCTTGTGTCTACCTCAGACCTAATTTCATGTTTTTAACCACAAAAACTATTGACTTAGAGAATTTTTTAAAACTAATATCCGGGTTTTAGGATTCCTTACTGCACCACTCTATAGCTCCAGACTAGGATGGGTCAAATGCAAAGGTAAAATTTCACTGTTTGTGCTGTGTTCATGTACATTTGTGTAACAAAAAAAGACGGTTGCATTTGAAAAAACTGCGACTGTTTTTCGCTTAAAATGTTAATTTTGTTTAACAACGGGATCTGTCCATTGTTTGGAAATCCGACTCAAACACTTAAAGTTGCAAAAGTGTTCCCTAAAGCCATTTTTCTTACTGCCGTATCCCCAAAATCAAAAGTCCATTATTCCTAATGCCCCTTTCTTCGAAAGATACACACTCTTCGTTATTACTGACTTAAATAGTGGATTAAAATGACTTGATTTAACATTCCTACATCCTTTTCATTAGTGCAGCCCCAAAGACTGCGAAGCCACACAGACACATTGGTTAACAACCTTTCTCCAGAGAGGACATTTCCATCAAGAGTATTCCCAACACACACAAGCTGCTCTGACTCCAGGTAGCTGATAACGGCTGCTGTGCAGAGGGAACATGTTTTTAGGGACGTTGTTTTCCCCAATATGACATTCCAGGACACATGACATGCTGGCCATTTTCTGCCCGGTTTGCTTTACTTCCACCTGCCACTGTGCTATTTATTCAGCTCTGGTTGTGGATATGGTGAGGCATTGAGATCCTCATGGAGAAAACGTATATATTTGTCTCGTCCACAGCTGACCTTTAATTGACCGGCCTTCTTTCTGCGGATTGATATGACTGCAAATAGTCCCTTGACCCTCCTTAACATCGGTCTGTTAGTGAAAATGAACAACCTCTGGAATGTCCAAATTGACCAATCAGAATCAAGTGTTCGATTTAGTCTTGTAAAAAAAGATTTTCTTATCTTTACCTCTTGTATCTTTACCTTGGTGATACGTTGGGGATTTGTTGGTTGGCACGGCATCTTCACATGCTTTAATGTTCACAAAGCTCTTTATTTTTCTCATACTGCCTGTGCTCCACACCTCTTTTCACCCTCTGTCTGAAACCAAAGCCCAGTCTGCTCTGATTGGTTAGCTGGCCGGCTCTGTTGCCATTGTTCAAATGTTTAGAGGTGTCCCGCCCCTTAGCCTATCACAGAAATCTGAAATCCCACATTTAGTAATCCGGTCAATAGTCTACAACAGGAGTCAATAGGGGGTGATTTCACACACAGGCTCGATGAAACATCTCCTGTAGCTGCTTCCCATAAAAGCCTGTATGTGGTTTAAAGTAATGTGCAGCTGCAACAGAGAGAATGTGCATTAGCAGATTGCAGATACAGCTGCAGGGAGAGCAATCTGAACTCTTCGCTCTGCTCATGAATGTACATTTTAAAGCAACACTTCCTGATAACTCACTAATCCTTACTCTGTTGATCTAAAATGCTCACAGACCTTTTCTCAAGCAAGTTACCCTTTTACAAAAAACCACACTGACACTGGAAAATACACACGTTCATTAAAACACACACACGTACATGTGTACAGTGGGGCAAAAAAGTATTCAGTCAGCCACCAATTGTGCAAGTTCTCCCACTTAAAAAGATCAGAGAGGTCTTTAATTTTCATCCTAGGTATACCTC
>NW_011332985.1:87798-88188 GCF_000735185.1 Notothenia coriiceps
TGCAAAAGAGGGGTATGAGCAGTATGAGGCATGGCTACAATGGGTGAACTGTTTGGTATTTTGAGAAAAAACTTCACAGACATGTTTTATATACAGTGGGGCAAAAAAGTATTTAGTCAGCCACCAATTGTGCAAGTTCTCCCACTTAAAAAGATCAGAGAGGTCTTTAATTTTCATCCTAGGTATACCTCAACTATGAGAGACAAAATGAGAAAAAAAAAGCCTGGAAATCACATTGTAGGATTTTTAATGAATGAATTTGTAAATTCCTCGGTAAAATAAGTATTTGGTCACTTACAAACAAAGAAGATTTCTGGCTCTCACAGACCTGTAACTTCTTCTTTAAGAGCCTCGTCTGTCCTCCACTTGTTAACTTTATTAATGGCACCT
>NW_011332985.1:88254-106990 GCF_000735185.1 Notothenia coriiceps
TTGTGTTACCACGAGTTCACGGAGTAAGTGTGGGGTGCGTTGAGGCCAAGTTCCGAGGCACGATCTCTCGAAGGAGTCCAAGTCTTGGCCAAAAAAGCCAATCGAGTCCGAGAAAAGTGTGACGGGTCTCAGCCTGACCACGACGCAGTAACGTAGTTAGGCAAACGCAGTACTGCACTTGGCACAAACGCGCACGGACGAAGTATTTCGGTTGGCGCCTTTGGGCGCGACTGTGGCTGTTGTTGTTGTTACCGGCTAACACGAGGTGGGAGCATGGCAGAGAGCCTTCTGGTCTATGGTCATCCATGACCAGAGAAGTCACCTAGTGACGACGAACATTCAAAGAGGTAGAAACACATGTTTGACCTATTTTGCACGCCGAAAAACAACAACAAGTCCCCACTAGGTGGGACGGGGCGGAGCTGCATTCGCACTGCTAACACACGAAAACGAGACGCCTGTTAAAAAACCACGAGCTTCTTGGCCTAGGCCTCGATTCTCCGACGAGGCGGCGGCTAGCACCTTCTCCTTTTGGCCACGAAAAGTTCGAGGTCGAGGCTTGTGCCGGGACTTTGTGGCAACCACACTTACTCCGCCATATCCTCCTCTAAGTCCACTATTCCACCGCGCCCGAAGGCCCCAATGGAACCAAACCAATAGACCGATAACCAATAACCGCAATGTTTCTTGGGCAATTGACATTCGGCAATAAAAACCGTAAGCCTTGAAGTCGATGCAATGAGTAGCACGCAATGATGGCAATAAAAAACCATATATCATGAGGCCGAGGGTCTGCAACCACTCGCCGCGGTTGTCGCTCCGCTTGTCTCTAACTCTTGACATGAATTCGTGTCATGAACTATTTAACATGAATTCTATGAAGGGAACACAGTGTACGCCCTCTGTGGCGACAACCCGCCACACCAATGATGTTCTGATAGCTACTCCGTCGTCGCTCGAGTTCCTAAAGAGGCGAAACCTCTAACAAATACATACACAGTGTAGTCCAAACGACACGGAAAATCTACCGTGGGACCTCAAACCCTACCACTTTGCCTAATGTCAACACACCCCACCACAGTACGTCGCATCGTTGTTGCACAAGTTATTTGCCAGTTGGATTTAGCATCAGGGTATCAGCATATATTGTTGTCTACTATCAAGCGTGATAAGTGAAAACGCTAGTGTTTCTTTTCTTGCCAACATAATCATTCAACACAGGGCGCCAGTTTCTAGGATGATGGACCGGGTTCTGTGCGTTAGTTAGCAACTTTGTAGACGTCTTTGTTGTACGGACCCTGCGTTCGGATATCGAATCGATTTGGTGTCTGGGTCTGACGTAGGCTGCGGTGAGGTGGAGGTGGATTCGTTGTCGCCGACAATATCTCTCAGAGGGGCGTGGGGAGTGGCTCCTTATTTTCATCTAAAGTGACAGACAGAGAATCAGCACTTTTGAAAAAGGCCTGAAACAGAGGGGATTATGGGATGCTACAATGGGTGATCTGTTTGGTATTTGGAGCCAACACTTCAGAGACATGTTTTGTATATATCTGAGACATATAATATATTGATGAAAAACAGTATAATAGGGGACCTTTAAGAGAAGAAGTCCTAAACTCTCTTTATCTCTCAGTATCACCCATGTTTCCAAAAGGCTACGGCTGGCATACGTCTTCAAAGCGCCTCCATTTGTATTCATCACCATCCCACATATGGTACATGTAGCTGTGTGGGTAAGCTCATTTGACTTAATAGGTGGTGTTCTAAATATAAAAACACACATTTCAATAATTTGCCTCTCAGGGCTGTTTGGCTCAGCCTGACACTGAAACGCTTTCTGTTCAACATTAACCTTTCCTCTTGTCCCTAATTTTTCCACACCCCTGTGGACAAACAAGACAATTTCTCCAAGAGTGGGTATGGGATGGGATACGAAAACACCATTGCATGCAGTGGCTAAAGATGATCTAGGAAAGTGAAGGGCAGAGGGATGAGCCATACTGCTGATCCATAACCTGTGGCATGTTGAATGTTAAAATACCACATCTGCCCCTCGGATGAGAAGCCCTCCCCTCTTTCACTCTCTTCCCCCAGCTAAATGATTTAACATCACTACCAGGGCTGAGTGCTTCCTAAAGAACATATAAGTGTGTATCTACCATGCTTTTTTCACACATATTTACATATTAATTGGAGGTTATCCCTGGGCTTATCCCTGGTGCGTGGCTGGCTTTGGAACCACCAATCTAGTAATATTAGATTAGAAACCAAATAAATCTCAGTTGTATGAGCAATATTCAATTCAAATCATTTTTGAGAACTTTCATTATACATTTTAGAAAATAACACAATGCGTATTACCGATAAAACCCAATGTGTGAAATGAACAACATTTATACAGAAAGCTGACAAATGGGTTTTTAAGTATTATCCAATATAGTGTCACTCAAAATCCAGCAAACTTGCATTTCTTTCTTCATAAAAAACAATAATAACTTCAATAATGACTTGGTAATTTCCCAATTATGGGTTAAACAATTTTTTGGGGCCATGTTATACAACTTTACTAGAAATGGTGGAAGGTGAATAAACTATAGTGCATGGATGCTGATAGATCAAGCTCGGCTTACAGTGATAAGCTGGACATTTGCCCAAATAGGGCTGTTTGTATTAGAGAAACTTGGAACTGAATTCTACACAGGGTCCAGGTATGATTTTCCACATCCACATTCGGCAGAGGCTCAGTCAGTAGGGGCTTGGACTCGGAGCTGTATGGTCCCCGATTCAAGTCCCCAAACAGACTTAAAGTGTGGACTGCTAATTGGAGAGGTCCCAGTTCACCTCCTGCCCTGCCGTGGTGCCCTTGAGCAAGGCACCGGATAACCCCCCACCACCCCCGTTGCTCCCCGGGCGCTGTACACTAGCTGCCCACTGCTCCTAGTACTAGACTCCTGGTACTAGGATGGGTTACAAGCAGAGAACAAATGTCACTGTGTGTGCTGTGTACTCTGCATGTGTGACCTTTAAAGAGGGGTTCATCCCTCCCAATTTTTCTTCTTTCATGTTCCTTTACACAATGAACAGTTGTCAGTTTTGATGTGAAAAGCCAAATGAAGAATAACAGCCACCTGTAGCTGTGCAGCATGTCATTTGGGCTGTTTAGTCTGACAGGTGTCTGGCCTGGAAATTGTCCGGCTACACCCTGCTGCTATGCTCCACATTAATATAATAGCAGCGATGAGGAAGGCATATGGTTGACAGTATGTCCCTCAAAAACAGTTGATGTGAATATAAGGTTCTGGTTGCAAACCTCCTTAAATAAAAAATGAAAAGGTAACAAAAGCATCACACTGTTTGATAAGCCACTGTGGCCCTTATGTCCAAGGCCAGTTCCCCAGCTGGCTGACCCCAACATGCCTGGGCTTTGATAGTGGAGCTGTATCGGTGAAAGGTGAAGGCTGAAGCACAGCTTTCATTGTCTTCTCAGAAACATAGACCCTCTTTGCCAGTTGTGACACATTACAATAGTACTCAGCATCAAACGTGGTACACAGACAAGACATTAGATTGCATTAGATAGCACAAACATCACTCAATCCTGCTGGAGAGAATATCAAAACACAACCTTGTGCTTTTGTGATTACAAACTTGCATTGTTACATGCATTACACAGCCCTTAGCAATACCCTTGAAGTATGCAGAATAAAACAGGACCAGCGATCTTTCTCTAAGAAGACCTTTCCTACATTGCACACATTTTATACTGCCTGTCTGAATACTGTTAAAGATCCATGAAGAGTGAAGAAATGCATAAACCATGATGGCAGCTGCTGCTGTCTGAATAGGAGATCTACAGGCAGTGCAGGTATGAGAGCTGTCAGTGTGATGCCACTGTGGGACTGGGTCTCAGGCATGCTAATGTGGCATTTGGGTTAAGAAGTGAATGTGACAGGAGTCCATGGGAGCGGGTAGAGGACATGCAGGGCACCTTATTATCAGTGTGATAAGCAGTTCTTCTTTTCTTTCACCCATTTCATTTGAAGTCAATCTGAATTCAACCACAGAATCAATACAAACATGCTTACTGGATGATGTAGCTGGCCCCTGTGCTTTCCTGTATTTTAGTGTTCTTCACGACCAAGGACACAAACACAAAAAATAATGGACTGACCTGGTGAGGTTTTTAATCAACAGTTGGTGGGGCTAACGCACAATTAATGGCAGCAATGCACTAATAAGAGACAAATAAAACTGAGCACATATGCAACCAACAATGGTCTCAAAATATAAAAAGACACATTTGTAAATATTTTATTATGTAAGGAAAGCAGAAGATTCATTATATACAGATGTAAGTCTCTTGCTATATATTTAAAAAAGGACACAGCTTTCTAACTTGCTGTTTCAGAAAGGGTTTTCTGAGAATGGCACAGCGGGGGAGAATGGGTAGAGCTTAGGCCTCTGTCTTTCTGTAACTTTTATCGATCACATTGCTTCGTGCGATCTCCAGTCTTCCAACTTTCCTCCACCTCTCCATTCATGCTCAGCCTATTGGCACATTAATCCCAATCTGCAATAGCTGCCGTAACACAGATTGCATTAGCTGCTGAGTGATCAAATTAGGCAACAGCACGCTTTCCCGCCTCTGAAATCAGTGGCACTTTCCGATGGAGACAACTACACGCTTACAATCAATTTTCTACCCTAATCTAATCAAGCAGCACACACGCATCCCTGTGTCCCCCCCCCCATTTTATTTCTTGTACACTTGGGGACATGGAAACATAAGCTCTACAGAGCTAAACAGTGACACACACATCCACTGGCGCACACCCCTACTTGTAGTGACACCATTGCATGCACGGACATGCATAAAGCCCTTCTTTTGTTTTTCAACATTCATAGCCACACATGTCCTCATTGACATGGTTCACTAGATCCACAATAAACACATTTGCCTCCTGCCTCTCCCAGGGGCTCGCTGCCTTCTTGTTAGGAGTTGGTTAAGATGTAGGAAACAAGCAGAGAGCAGGAAGAAGATCATGTTGACACAGTCTCTTAATCAACACCATTTATCTCCCGAGCATGCATTTAGCAGTTTCGCAAACAGGTAAGAATCAATGAGAGATCACGGTGGGACATGCAGTGAACGTGCCACCATGCTGCATTTTGTAAGATAAAACATATTATTATTGCGTACAATAAATATGAATTGATAAAACCACAGTGTAACCGGATCATCAGTAAATAAATAAACAAAAAACAAAACAGTTTTTACTGATTCTTTGATTACAGTAATCTAAAAAGTTTTGTTTTTTCCTGCTGCAATTAAAAAGACACAGTTCAGAGTAAACATTGTCATCTTGCAGCGGCACAGTTAAGAAAAAGAAGATGAGAGAAAGCATAAATGAGCTCCTGAATATGCACACAAGCCTTTTTGTTGAAGTAATAAAAACAAACAACAGTGTCTGCACTAAGAAAGGCATTTTTCAATTTGGATTTTCACATACATGTTTCTACTATTGATATTTATGTATACATATATATAAAAAGGAAACAGTGGTTCCAGTGGTGATCAAGCACTCAGGGCTTTAACCATCAAACTGGGACAGGGGCTCCGGCAAATCCCAGAAACAACATCTGAGATCTCTGAGCAGAAGAGTGCAGACCCAGGAACAGCTTAGACACCACGAACCCTCAGGTTCCCAGGCCTCAGGTAGAGGGAGGAAGGACAACAGACGGCCCAGGATAGGGGAGTGGGGACATTTTGATATGCCCACTGTGAACATGCAAAAGGACTTCAGTCTTTGCTTAATAACCAGAGCACACATTCAACCACATGAACGTACAACATTCATCCCACAGGGAGAGAGTAAACAGAATCAATATTTGCACCCATGAAGCATTTCTCCAGGCTCCACAGTGCAAACCACTGATGTCTCATCTCTTTTAATGAGGGATGGCTCACTAGGCATCCGTTACACGTAGATTGTTCCCTTTAAAAATCCAGGCTGCTGTTAGTTAGAAAGTTACAAAGTAAGTGTGCAATCCACGGAAACATGCAAGAAGGGGATGAACACTTTAGAAGGCTTACTATGACATTCAGCGCATACTGTAACTATGATTGAGGAGTTGCCTCCACACGGCTCTCCAAATGAATGAAAACTGAGCTGGCGGTAAGCTTAAAGTGTTTACTTGAGGGTAAAGCAGAGGGTAGCAGTATGTGGCCAGCGCCCCATGTCTTTACCCAACCCATGTTCTTCACCTCGATGGAAAACGCCACAAGTTCAAGGAAAGATGTGAAGGAGAACTCCTAAGGACTTACAGACAACCATGGTGCCAAGAGACTCCGACTCAATACAACTAGGCTATGGATGTTTTTGTATATGTATATATAAAAAAAGACAGAAAATTAGTACAGTGATAAACTCAAAGTTGTACAGTTTATGTAAGGATTCCTGTCAAATAGTTTTTACTGCTATATTAGTGCATAAATGCCTTATAAAGAACCCTTAAAAAGTGAATTCACATACATAGAGTTCACAAATGAAGTGAAGATGCAAGAAGAAGTTTTGATAACTGTAAACACTCACATACAAACTGTGCTACTAAATTGTGAGGCCAGCTTAGTTTCGCTACAACAAATGCTGGCTGCTGATGGGTTATTTTTGCCTACAACTTCAGCTACAAACAGGCTTCCCATTAAGGGCAAATATGGAATTGAGGCAAATGTGTTCAACATACAGTAAGCCCATCGCTCAGTGGTTGTAGAACATGTAATGAGTTTCAACGACTAGTTTCTCAAGTAGCGGGATCCAAAGGGAAATGCAATCTGTCTGCTTGTGAAGTTTTCTACAGATTAACTTCAAATGTTCCATAACATAAAAGTTAGGTGAATCTATTGACTGTCTGTAGGTGTGAGTGCATTTGTCTGTGTGTGTTAGCTGTGTGATTGTCTAGTGACCTGGACAGGATGCATCGAGCCTCTCGCCCAAGCCAGTTTAACAAGCTACATTCACTCTTGGAGGCCAAACTCACTTACATGTTTAGTGCCACAGCGGTTCCTTGTTCATAATGTCGTCTCATTTGTTCCTATTGCCTGCAGTCATGCTGTCATTCACACAACATCGTCACAGTGGGATCCCCTTTTTTTCTCATCTTCTGCTCTATTAATTTGCTCCCATGAGCTCTTGTTGATGTGTAAAGATACTATTAAATTCAAATCACTCAGACGTACAGCCAAGAAGGAATGACTGAAATTAATTAGTATGGAAATATTATCTCTGTTAAGAAATCAATGTGTTTTGTTTAACCAAGCTCTTAATTATGTATCACTTGTATATACTCTTACGGCACTACTTTTATTCTATTTTATTGTATCTACTTGCAATATTTTATCTGTTTTATTGTGTTGCACTGTTGGAGGAGCCTGGGACCTAAGATTGTCATTAACATAACTGCACTGTAGCTATGTACGAATGACAATAAAAGCCTTGAATCCTTGAAAAGAAACTTGAGAATTTATAGTTTACACAAGACCAGTAATGTAACGTGTGCCTGTTAATGTTTTTTGTATACTTAAAACTTAGTCTGGTTTGGTTTCATACTGCATATGAAGAGAGACTCATGCTGAACTACTCTGTGTTGTCTTTGAGCTTGATTTTCGACAATAAAATCAAAAGCTTTTTTCTATTGATAACTGCACGCTAGAAGGGGTGCTTGACAGTACATAATAACACAGCCAAAAAAACATACACCAAGTAAACACCTGCTTAATTAAAACGGTATTAAGACAAACTGCTCTCTTAAGTACACACACCCTCCAACACTGGCTGCTAAAGAGTTCATTAAAGGCTTAAATTACCACTGCACATTAAACTGTCTCCCCCAGAATAATCATTGAACAATAAATATGAGTTAGATAGAGGAACATGTTTTTGAGTTCAGATGTTTTTGCAGCAGGGCCACATTGAAAGTAAATCTGCCAGTAATAAATAATATATATATCGTTTTACTCTTCAGCTGCTGTAACATTTCCCCTTCAGTGGACCAATAAAGTGTTTGTATTATAATCTTGTATACATTGTTGGTATATATATTTGGGCGATTTCAAAACATCTGGTTAAAGACTGTTAACAGTCTATGTCCTGGATCCTCTATCCTGAGTTCTGGATTAAGTCATGGACTTTGGGTCGTGGCTGGGCCTGTCTCTGCGGTCCTGCCTGGGTCTCGTCATGCTGCCTCCCTGAAGGCTCTCACAGGATTGTAGTTGACATCTTCGTAGATTCATCTTCTTATTACAGACACATGCATTTCCTAACATTTGAACTACCTACGCTATAAAATGTATTATCTCTTCGATTTACAAACGGCATCTATTGCACGTCTGTCCGTCCTGGGAGAGGGATCCTCCTCTGTTGCTCTCCCTGAGGTTTCTCCCATTTTTTCCCTTTAAACTGTGGGTTTTCTCTGGAAGTTTTTCCTTGTACGATGTGAGGGTCTAAGGACAGAGGGTGTCGTTTTTTCTCATACTGATATTCTGAACAAACTGTGCTGTTGTATTAGCTGTAAAGTGTCTCTACTGTAGGCTATTTTTATTATATGTACAGCACTTTGGCTCGACCAAAAATAGTTTATAAAATGTGCTATATAAATAAAACTTGATTTGATTTGAAGATTTTCTAACAGATGAAAAAGGCTGCCATTTCTATTTGGATTTGTTTTCCGAGCTCTCTCTTTATATTCTTTTAAGTAGTTTCCCTCAGGACTTCCATTAATCCCATTAAAAGCACAGTGACATTTCCTTTCTCATGGAGGCTACAAGAATGGACCAAAGGTTCAAAAGTAACATGGATTGTGAAACCGCCTGGGACCTGGACAGACGGTACGCAGTGGTAAAAAGGGTTTTTGACAATGACTTTCACATCAGACAACACAGCAGCCATTGTGAGATCTTCCCCTCTTTGAACCTCTTTGATTCCTCCGTACCTGCCAGAGCAGCAAGTGGCAGTGAAGCTGGCCTCTCCACAGGACAGCATGTTGAGGACAAAAGAGATGAAAGCTCAGGTGTTTTATCTTAACATACGTGTCACTACAACAAAGGAATCCACTTCACACACTTCATTACTGGATGCAGATGTGATGAAAAGTCTTACCTGGACACCATGACACATTTCCAAACAACTGATAGAAAGATCAATAGCTTGTTTGTCCTTAAAAGGAAATTCTTTTTTAAAAGTAGGTGCAAACACAGCACACATACAGAGAATTAAAGCATAGAAGAGAGAAAACTGTATTGCTCTTATACATACAACAGACTGGATTACTTATCATTCAAGCAGATGTCCCTTATTTTAAGCTTGTAGGGCTGTAGATAGAAAGATCGGTAACACTTTATATTAAAAAAGGTACACAAATTAACCATCAACTAGTAGTTAATTAACATGCATATTAGCAGTATATTGGCTCTTTATTAGTCATTATAAAACACTTATATGCCTTATTCTGCATGACCATATTCTACAAGTAATAAGCCATTAGTTGAGTTTTTCCTCAATAACCCTCTAATTAGTGCTTATTTATTGCAAGTAAGGAAGTTGTTGTACATGAGTTTTGGTCTTAATATGCTCTGCTCAATATGGGCCTAATAAGGCAGCAGTACCACAAGAATAGTAATTCTCCCATAATAACACTTAATAACAAATATGATCTATTATTATGTAACAAGACATTAAACTATAAGTGTTAATTGTGTCTAAATAACTCAACATTAGGTATTTATATCTAAGAACATGTTACCTATTTTAAAGTGAAGTCTTGTACATAACCAATAAGCTATTAGTTTGACTCTAATTGACCTGAACAGGTTCCCTATTCTAAAGTTTCCTCCTCTTCACACTTTGTAAATACATTATAGCACACAACAAATGAAATTCTCTCTATGTGTTGTACTGTCTCAGTGTGAACAGAGATTAAACAGCCAGCCAAACTCTTTTGAGAGCCAGGGAATGAGCAGCCATGCTCCTTTATTGACTTATTTGTAGTCCACTGACATTCAAACGGAGTGAAACTATTACAAAAAGAAGTTACAAGGCACTTAATGATCTCATACATGCAAGTGTAACATACACAGATTAACACAGGACTGCTAAGTGTAAACCTGGTGAAAACAAGGTAAATATAGCTAATGCTAGCTGTGAAATAAGCATGTATAGGCCTACAGGCTAGTATGTCTAACACTAACATGTATGCTAACGCTACCGTGTATGCTAACGCATTTTCTCATTGTGCATTTTCTCATTGTTTAGTGTAGTAAAGTTACTAATCCTTACAGTGTAAGTGTAAGGCTTACACTTACAGTCATTGCTTTCTGACGGACTTGACCCTTTTACTCTTCAGGCTGCATAGGGAAAATTAGTAGCAGTCTACTGCCATGCTATTCAGTTCACTTTCTCCTACTTCCTTTACCCGGTTTCCTGTCTAACCTTCAGTACAAATTTCACAAACATATAAATGTGCAAATATGAAACATACAGGTCAATATCACCTTGCTAGCTGAACTGTCAATACCCCAAAACATATTCTTAGATAGAAATACCTAATTTTGAGTTATTTAGACACAATTAACACTTATAGTTTCATGTCTTGTTACATAAGAATAGATCATATTTGTTAAGTGTTATTATGGGAGAATTACTATTCTTGTGGTACTACTGCCTTATTAGGCCCATATTGAGCAGAGCATATTAAGACCAAAACTCATGTACAACAACTTCCTTACTTGCAATAAATAAGCACTAATTAGAGGGTTATTGAGGAAAAACTCTCAACTAATGGCTTAGTACTTGTAGAATATGGTCATGTAGAATAAGGCATTAATAAGTATTTTATAATGACTAATAAAGAGCCAATATACTGCTAACATGCTAGTTGATGGTTAATTTGTGTACCTTAATATAAAGTGTTACCGAAAGATCTTGCAAAATTATCTTGTCAAAAAAGTCTGTACCTGCATCTAGAGGAAGGGGTTGGGGGTTGAAGTTCTGGTAGAGAGGAGGATCTGGGTCATTATGTGATTGTGAGGGTTTTGCTGATTAGGGATGATGAGACGCAATCAGAAAAGTTGGGGTGTTGTAATACAGATGAGTTTGCTGGCTAAATGAGTTTAGCTATTTAGGAGTTTATTCTGATTTGTGCTGTAAGCAAGGACCAATCATGACGTTACAGCAATCATGACGTTAGTGCTTGCACTGACTATAAGGATCACAGCATGTTCGTCCAGAGTGTGGGCGCAGTCTGTCTTGGACCTGATTATTCCTGCTCTGTTTATTAGAGCCGGGGGTTAAGCTTCAGAGAGCACCGTTCTTTTATATCTTTCACAGACAACAGTCAAACATAATGTTATTTTTATAACATGGTTCCCTGATATAACAAGGAAGTATCTCCCTATCATAAAGCCCTCATTACTGTGAGGTGGAAAGTTTGTGCCCTACCTGTCGATTGCAGAGCCTCGTCGATAGGAGGGCTAATTGACACTTGTTATTGCTCTGTCTCAGACATAAAATAATCTGAGGTTTGATTATTAAAAAGTTGTACCCTACCGTAAAATAAACTTCTCAATAGGCCTAAAGCAAAACAAAACCACCACCTCAGTTAGTTTTTGTGAGATGGGGTTGTACAAGTTAGCCAAATGAGACGGGGCAAGCACCCACTGCTTCATATGCAAAGTATAATTATAGTAATAACTTCCAAAGCAAATGTTCAACAGACAACACAACACAATGAAACAAGTATTATTGTTGAACAAATTGCATTCAACCAGCATAGATAGTGTTACCAGAATAATAACACTTTTGCAACATAATCGCAAAATGCCCCGTCTCCCCAAATAATATTACTGCTTTCCACTGCTCTTGGTACAGAAGTGCCCAAAGGCTAGTGCGTGTCTGTTTGGCTACTTTACATAAGCCCAGCATCTTGGTATGCATCCACTGGAAAACAAACAAACACACTGAGAAGGAGATCTGCATCTATGACATTAAGAGACAGGAGAAGCAAAACAAGTGACACACATTTTAAGAAATGCCACCAGCTGATCTGCTTTACCACCTCTGCTCCTTCTCTTATCCGGTGTCTCCACTGCCAGGAGGGTTGTGGATTAGCTGCCGTGTGTTACACCCACAGGGGTGTTTCTCAGTAATCTGGCATCTATTAAATATTTGCTCACCCACAGTGGTAAGGCAGTTTGGCCTTTTCACTGCGGGACAGCCAGGAAGGCAGAATGACTGTTAGAAAGGACTGGATTCAAGTGGTCCAAAGGACAATGTGCTTCTGACCTGGAGGCCAGGACAATGTCTGAGATCCAGATCAAGGTTTGCCCATCAATTGTGCGACCTTTGATTGAAGTGAGAACTGTGGCTGTGGAGCAGACTTGGTGGGAATTTAAAATGCAGTGAGGCAGGTTCCACCTCTCGCTTGCTTAGTTATTCTGGGATGACACTGCCAGAGCACCTACAACTACAATAAGGGAAGAGTGCTTAACCAGGGATTACACAGATACTATCCAACAACCAGTAAAAACACACGCTTTTTTCATTTGTCTCGCTCCTTTTGTAAAACTCTTCCAAAGCACTGCACATAGTGTCATCCGAGAGATACCTTAATGCTAGGACGACTCCTGTTATTGATTTTAAAGTTTATATCAGGCCAAAAACTTGAAGCCTAGAGAGACCCATTCTGGTCTGGCCTGACCCTGGCTCAGGTTACATTTTAAAGAAGACTCCAGCCCGACAAAGCACAAAGACCCCACCAATGTAATGAGAAAACAAAAAAAGAATATTAGTTTACCAGTAGTTGTTGCAAATAAAGATATCATCTTAAATATGCATTACGACTTAATTATCTTTTTCTATGAACAATTAACTGTGACTAACACCATAAACAATGTGATAATCCAAAATGAACCATAGCAGAAACAAACAAGACATCACTTAAACAAAGTAAGATGAAAACCCTCTGTACAAATAATAGAAGGACGATGAAAGAAGTGTCTCCATCTGGTCAAAACCATATGGCACAGGGTCGGCTCCATTGGGTTCAGGAAGATATTATGCTATCTGTTTAGTTATTTGGGTGAAAATGTCACATCTTGTCTTTGTAACCTTTCAATATCTATTAAGCATCATGAGTTTATGTTCACACTGCATATTCAGATTAGAAAGTTGTGCACATGGTTCATATCCACAATATCAAATATTACACTGCACCACAAGACTACAAATCAGATACTGATCCTCTGTATACCTTAAAATAATTGTTTTTATTGTTTCTTTTGACTATATAAAAACAAGGGACTACAGTATATGTTGCATTTCAATGTGCAACCCTGTGTGTAGGATACATTTACCTTGAACAGAAAGAGTGACAATTATATCTGATTCAAGTCAATACAATGGTTTACAAAAACTCCTCTTCAATCCGCTCTTTGACATGTCCACAGAGCCTCCTGCCTGAGATGAGACTACTACCTTTTGTTAGTACGATGACGCAAAGATAAGTCATCTTTTCAACCCCAATCGGTCACTGTCTGCTACTTCAAACCGACAGACTCACTGAGGCCAAAGACCCTCTGTAGAATCGCTTCTTAAAGGCTGTGAACTTCTTATGAAAGGCCAAGATGTCCTTGCCGATTTAGCTGGATGTAATATGCTGAAATCAAGTCAATACACCTCACCGAGTTATCTGAAGAACAAGCTACTTGACACACACACAAACATGATTTGTGAGAAGACGTTTGTGTTGAGAGGGACTATTGAACGCCTCAGCCATGTAAACTCGCTAGTTTTTAACGCTCCCTTTGCCCTGGTCTCACATCAAGCTGCCATTCTCCGTGCAATTGAAAGACCCCCTTTAAATGGACCATTATTAGCTGCCAGGTTTTAGCAATTTTTTAAATCTCCGTAAGATAAAGTTAGCATTGAATGTCAAGGAAACATAATGTGTTACAGATGTATTCATCACAGCTGTAAAGCACGTTTAAAAAGTGACCAGAACTGCGAGGACATGTTGAAACCTTCACATGCACTCATTTCCATCTAATGCTTATCCAAGGAGTTTGAAAAAAAAAAAAATACATTGTGGTTTAGTGACATTATTGCTATGGCAACCGTTATCCACATATGAATAAGTGAGGCTGATAAGGTCAGAAAAAAGAGAGGCCAATTTAACAGCCCGCCAAACAGAAACAGCGCGCACACGGTAAAGAAGGTTGACGGAAATACACACAGGTCACATATACGACAGTAAAAACACTACCTGTCAGTGTCCTCTAAGACAGAGTCTAATTGGCAGCATGGTGTGTGATACCTGGCCAGAGTTTCAGAGGGAATAGTTTCCCGGAGCCAGGAGGGAAGCAGGAATCAATAAGAGCAGCACAAACGTTTCTGTCTGCCATCAACCTGACTTACTGCTTCACCGGACTGTCACTAAGAGAGCCTTAAGACCCACGTCACAGGACGAGCAGAATGATTCAAGCCCAGAAGTGCTTAAAGGTTTACAACATGATATTGAAAGGTAAATCAAATACTTAAAAGAACCGTTGGCAATTTAGGAATCACGCTCATTTGGTTTTCTTGTGAATAATTAGATGAGAAGATCGATTCCACTCTCATGTCTGTATGCTAAACATGAGGCAACAGCCAGGGGCCAGAAAATAGGAAAAGGCTCGCCTGGCTCTAATGTTTATATAATGAACGGCAATGTGTCGAAAAAGAAAAATAGTGTGTAACCATTCCAAAAAGTCAAATATGTTCCTTTAATAGACTGGCACATAACATAGACAATTATATTTTGCTGGATCCTTCTATTACTATTTTTTTTTAAGAAATCAGATTTATAAATGTCCCAGATTAGAAAAGCCTACGAGTGGAAGACGTTTTCGGCAAAATATGATATTCCTCCTACTCTTTCCTATTTATTGCCTAAAAAGGATGCAACAATTGTGCTCAGGGAGATGGGTGTTAAGAATAACACAAGGTTTAGATGTAACCAAGTACAAGGCTCTGGATGAAAAACAAATAATAACTGAATGAGAGAAATGCAGCAGTTTTCAGAAAGTGTGGCACAGCAACAGAAAAGCAGGCGTTGTATGATATTTTGGGAAGAGCCCAGTGTGTACAAAGGGCTTCTGCACTTCATAGCTCAGTTTGTGGGAGGAAAGAAAAGAAAAAAGTGATGAAACTGTCATGAGCGTCATTGGTGTCTAAATATAGCCTTGTGCATCTACAGCCAAGTGTGAAGGGATAACAAACTTGTAAACACACAATATGAAGAATTGCATGTCAGAGGCTGCCTCCACTACTGGACTTTAAACCCATAAAAGAAAAGAAATGTTAAAAAAATGTAATGGAGGAAACGGTGCCAAGGAATGAGAGCATTAATAATACAGGAGACTTATCTCTCTCTCACCACAACCTGCATTTTAAAGCACACAGACACATAAATCAGACAGGCTGGTGTCTCCTGATTCAAATGTTCAGAAAGCTGCCAAGCAATCAGCCACAGAGACACATGCTCACTCACAAACTCACACTAAGGTTGCCATAATAGCAACCACCCCTGCCATCCTGCTCTATCCATGCAGACATTTCTGAACAGAGAGCCGTTAGGGGAGTCTCCGCCCTGAGACCAGGAGACATTAAAGATGTATAATCCTGCCACGCCTTCCCCCTGAAACCATGTCCCTTTGGGCTGGTTTAAAGTTCTCATTGCCTGACAAAATCAAGCTGGAAGGGTCAGCGTGTAAAACCTCATCATGCTTGATGACACCACATACAGTGTGCACCACTGCATTGAGCGGCATTAGGGTCAGTGGTTTGCTGCTAGTAAGTGCCTCCTATTGGTTACCATGTCACTAGACAGCAAATCGGTTTTTTTTCAAGCGCTAAAATATTTAAAAAGGGATTATTATTATTTCATTCTGGTGAGACAAATGGCTGCTTTTGATGGCTTGCAGTTTGATGAAACCATAAGCTGAAAATCTGCCTTTTGATCCAAAAAATAAAGATTGTTAACTTAATACATAACAAGGGATCCGTAGGTTTGACTAACTCAGGGTGAGTAAGAAAACATTACAATTCCCCCAAGCCAAACTATTCCTCGAGAATAGTTTACTGACAGCCTACTCCCAAAGACTCATCTTGTGCGATTGCAGCGTATGCACTCAGATACTGTATGTTGCCTGCTTGCCTTGTGTCAAAATATAACCTTTTAACTGAAAACAGCCAGCATCCATGCAAAATAATTAATATGCCTATTAGCATATTGCATTAACTCAAAAATGTGTATAGTGAGACAGGTAGAACCAGAATGAATAAAGCACTATCTGAACAATGCCTCAAAAATAATCCTGGATAGATAATTAGATACTCTTGAAAGCATTATTATCTATGAGCCCAGAGGCTTCTGTGGATGGGTGTCAAAATCCTGTAGCACAAAGCCAAAAAAGATTTGTTATCTGCAAAGTGTGTCATTTTCAAACTAGTACCTGCATGTAGCTTTGACAGCTAGATGACATAGAAAAAAGGTTAAATAGAAGGAATGATTTTCAGAAATGCTGGGATGTGAGACAGTGAGTGGGCAGATTCCTTCCACTGACGCAGAGAGGGAAATAATTGGATTCCTAACCATGTATGATCATTTAGCATACTTATTAATTAATTGTCTGAGTGTATGCCTGTTTCAGAAGCCGTTTGTGAAAGAACTGCGGTGGTTGAAAGATGGGCAGCATATAATATCAGCTGAACACACAGGGGGCAAGAGAAATACTGAGATATAAAGCAGAAGAAGAACAAGAAGAACAAGAAGAACAAGAGTTACTTTCTAGAGTTTGCTAGAAACTAAGCCTATTGTGATTTGCTGACAGTAAACCTCAATAACTGTGAAGGAGAACACAAAATAATAACTTCAGAGTTCACAATTAATTCATTGTTGGTTGTTGTTTACTCCATGGGTACACCTGAAATCAGCGCAGTTCCACCGGCTAACCCCTAATCAGGCATTTGGATGAAATATAGATGCTGTGGGCAAACAAAACCAAATGTCTATTTTCAAGTCAACATATAACAAAAAATAACATCAAAGAAGATGGAGGAGAGTGGCTGGTGAATAAACCATGAACAAAGTGGAGGTGAGGAATCAACACTTTGCAGTGGTACAGCAGGAAAGCGGCACTACCTAAAAAAGGTGAAAACAGAGACAGTCGCCTCCATTTTGCCAGCAAAAAACATCAGTTTAACCTCACATCACAATAGAGAGAAATATGGCAGTTATGACAAAGATTTTAGTATAACTGGCCGAGGAATCTCCAATGTTTTTGTTCCATTTGATCATGTTTGGCAAGACTGAAAATCTACCGCCATTTGGCACTTGCAGGTTGTTCATTTCAGAACCAAATCACATCCGCCAATTCTCACAAGCAAGCAGCTTTTTAGCAATCAGTGTGTAAAAAATAAAAAGCAAATAACAGCCAAAACCGCAGGGAAATGTGACCCTCATTATTTGAATGATCTTAATATTCTATCCTTCCTTTATTCCATATCTGGTCAGACAGGTGTTGCATGGAATTGCTTTCTTGGAAAATGATGAACTTGTGTCATATAGAAAATTAATATAGGGGTTACTTCACATCGGGTCAAGCTTAGTGAGCCTTCACAGAAGAAAGCTGTGTCTCATGTCTAGCACAGAATGCTTAAAAATCACCATGGTCAATAAGAAGCAGGACATTTTTTCTAATGCCTGCACTCCAGGTTACTGATCCTTACCCATGGGACCACTCAAGTCCCCCAAGCAGAACTATGGAGTGTTCAAGCGGCCCCTTCTCTGAGACCCCACCGAGAAACTCTTGAAAGGCTCCGAGTTGCTGCCGCACATAATTCAGACCCTTCCTAGCTGGAACTTGACTGTTCTGTCAGCACTGCATACGATTCTTCCTGAAATAACATTTGTATTCTATAAACACAATGTGAGCAACCATACAGAGCATCAAAAGACACAATGCATCCAAATTGTGCATTTGTTGAATACCCCAGAGGACAAACCCCAGAATATTCTTGGGGGTATAAAGATCTACATTGTAATTGCTGAGGGACCTGCAAGGCAAAAGAACGGTGGTGTGACACAGTGTAGAGTGTAAAGAGACGGAAAATAATAACTCTTTCATGACGCTTTAAGCTTCATTCAGATACATGGATTACTAAATGGACGGGAGCTATCTGTTTCTCATCTCGTTCCTGCTCACAGGGGCTATTGGGAGACGCAACCACCAAAATAACACCCTCAATGATTGTTTGCTTTCATTCTTCAGCTCCTGAAAAGGTGCTTTCACAAAGATCAAACAGGGCCTGACCAAATCCTTTAATATAGCGTGAAAGCTACTTCTTCATCCGTTCTGACGCTTTTATCCAAAGCGACTTACAATAAGTACATTCGACCAGGAAGATACAACCTTGAAGAAAACAGAATCATATCAGTACATCAGGTTTCATAGAGCCA
Source organism: Notothenia coriiceps (assembly GCF_000735185.1). Lineage (NCBI taxonomy): Eukaryota > Metazoa > Chordata > Actinopteri > Perciformes > Nototheniidae > Notothenia > Notothenia coriiceps. The sequence continues at coordinate 106,804 of NW_011332985.1, forward strand.
AACATTTCAAGTGCTACTCAACTGGCTTTAGATAAGCCAGTCCTTTATTAGTATATAAGTGCTTTGTTAGTAATTATATCGCTCGAAGTGGAGTCGAAAGAGATAAGATATATGTAACCCATATGAAATATAGGGCTACTAGACCCCTTTATGTCATTTAGATGTATGAATACATGTTGTTTCTGCA
>NW_011332985.1:107035-132016 GCF_000735185.1 Notothenia coriiceps
TACGTTGAGCCGTTATAGGAGAGAGAGAGAGAGGAGCGAGCAAGCAAGAGAGAGAAGAGAGAGGAGAGAGAACGGTCGGGCAGCAGAGCCCAAATGAGGGTGAAGACCCACCCAAGATCACACAAGCGTTTATTTCCCCTGTGTTATTATCAGAAGTTACTCTAAACTTTTGAATAATGTAGTTCATCTACTTTTAGTAGTTTGTTTAAATGTTTTAATGATGTTGTTTTTGTTCGTAGAAGTGCATCATTTTTTGATTTATTGTAAAATGAATCTGAACTTTTGGATCTGTTATGATGATAAACTGAAGCAATTTCTAAATTAACTGAGTTTTAAATCGCCCTACTTAGTTTATTCGGAAATTATGAAGAGGAACAAATTAAATGATTTGAAAATGATATCTATGTAGGTGCTGACACTGTTGGCGGTTCTAGTGTTAACAGAAATGTAAATTAAATATGTGTAATGGCAAATGCCATATATGATTTTCTTACCTGGAATTCTGCCTTTTTGAACAGACTTTTTGATTGAGTCCTAGATATATTGTCTACAGTTCTGGGTTTAATATGAATCTAATATGATTGTCATCGGTCTAAATTAGATTTCAAATGATTAACTGTGTAATGAAGATCATAGTATGGGTTGAATCAATTTTCATAACCACTGTCTTTTAACTGATTTAAATGCGGGAACTGGGCTTATTCATCAGAATTGTGTATGACTTGACTTGACTTGCTTGACCTGAGCAATGACTTGACTTGACTTGCTTGACTCTCACCACAGTGACTTGGGACTTGCTTGATACTTGTAGGTCAAGACTTGAGACTTGCTCATGACTTGCACATGTAGGACTTACTCCCACCTCTGGGCTCTGCATGTCTTAGAATGTACAAGTAATACATAAGTACAAAGAGAGGCAAACATCTGCTTTAATGCTGGTCGGAACGTCTGCATCTGCTTTAATAAGGAACTACCAAAGTATATGAGGCTCAACATGTCTAGACGAACGGGCTAATCATTTCCTATTTCAATGTTGACATTACACCTCACATGTCTGAGTTTAACATAACACAAACATTTCCAAGCAGCCACTCTTTTTACCAGTGATATTAATTACACAACTTATTATATACAGTATACTTTTATTATATTGTTACTCGTTTTCTTTTGGAAAACTGATCATGAGATAGTAACACAGTATGTGGTTGGATTAAAGCTCATTATTATGTGTATGATCATACATTTATGTTTTGATAATAAGAAATACAGTTAATAAATCATTTTTTAAATGTCATTATTTTAATGATCTAATATAAAAACCACCTGTAAAGATTAGTATCATAATTCTTTCATGGTAGTGACTTTCATCCTTAGTTTTTTTTTAAAAATGTTTCTGTGCAGCTAAAGTAATGAAATAAGCTCCATGACATTGCATCATACTCACACTTGACTATTAATGAGATCACATTAAACACCCATTCAGATTATCTCTAACAGACAGAGATAAATGACTTTCGAGCCAAAACCTCCAAAGCTTCTGATTTGGGAAAAAGAAATCTCATGTTTGCTACAAATCCCAGCGATCAATCTCTGCTCCCGCCCGTCCGTCTGTTATCTTCTCCCATATGTCCTGGGTCTATTTTGCCCCATCCATCCACAAAGCGGCCTATAAAGCTGAGTCTCTGACTGCCTCATCGAGCAACACCGCTGCTCTCTGTCTGGCCTGAGGTCAGCTCAGGGAATGAGATGGAGTTGCGAAGATAGTGGAAAAGTGTCACCCGGGAATAAAATATTGATGGAAAGAAAGGCCTTGCCTCTTGCCCGCGGGCGCCCAGTCTGAGCCACAGCGGATGGCCAGAGGAGAGGAGAGCCAAACACAGAGATCTGCAGGAGGAGGCAGACGGAGGGCAACACGCCATCAACACAACTCTCTCCACGCTCTCCCTCCGAGGTATTGTTATCTCCCCCCCGCCTTGGCAAACCATAATCAGAATCCCTTGCACTTCACTTGATGTGGTTTATTTCCAGCCAAAGCCTTCCGGGCTTAACATATGATCCCCTTCTGGCAAGTGAGGAATCAATTCAATGTAAATAAGGCGAGGGGAAATAAATCCCAACATTGGAATTTGCATAATTGTATGCAAGGTAAAGCAAGGGGTGAAACACAGCGGGCTTGTTTCAGACTGAACTGTCTGCAGGCTGTTCCACAGAGTAACAGAGAGAGATGTCACCCCCCCAACCCCCGCTCAGCACTCGGTTGTTGTTTGCTCTCACAAAGCACCCTCAGAACTCATCGAGGTGTCGTTCATGTCAGGTATGAATCAAGATGTTTTGTATAAATATATGTACAGCAGGTAGTGTATTCAGTTGGCTGTCACTCATGTTACAGCATGATCCACAGTAATAGTGAGTATGACTCATGTGTGCTGATTGTGTCATTCCATGGAACAGGCAGGCGATAAAGCCTGATGACAGCTTTATCTGTGATTAGAAAAACAATGAAGTCTCATTATAAACACATTCAAATGCCTTCTAAGAGCCAGAAATCTCCTCAAGGCCAATGGCAAGTTCTGCATTTTCATTTATTTCCAGAATTTTTCTGAATAGAGAGTTACGAGGCTCCGCCTGCTTCAAATTGTTGCCTCCGCCTCAAGCTCTCTACTATTTTTAATAGGATGACTTCATGGAAAACACTGTTTTCTAACAAGAGTTGGACTTGGTCTGATAAAGAGTTAAAAAAGTCCTCTGTTTTTGGCCGGACTGCAGCAAAGCAGACACAAAAGCAACATCTTTGACACAAATGAAAAAAAAAACGCTTCTATACTAGGAGGTTATTGTCCCTTCTGTTTGATGTAAAACACTATATTATTCATTACAATCACCAATCAAAACTAAGAAATATATATTAGTGGAAGTGATACTTTGCCAGAAGAAACAAAAAGTGATACAAAAATATTAGGATATCACTATCAGTATCAATATCAGTAATATCAGTATTTATGGTCCAATTATAATTCTCAAAAATAGCTTAACCATGCGACATGCTACTTCAGTATGCTTGAAGAACAAATACCGGGACAAAACCCAACCGTCAGATGAGACATGCAGGAATTAACTACATCATTTTCTTCCATCTTGTAATTATCAGTACTCCTAAGTTACGTTGCTAGTAAAGAATGTTTTCGTAAATCAGTTGAAGGCACATGATTGCACATAATCCTGATTTCAGTGCTCTGCTCATTTGCATCTGAAGGCATTACAAGATAACCTTCTTGCAGATTCCAGCAGACCACAGTAGATGTTGCTCATCACTCACCATTGATCCACTTGGCCTCTGGGTCGTGGACCTGGAACTCCGGTCTGAACAGATCCTCCACAGACAGCTTAGTGTCACTTCCAGGTTGGCTGTCAGCTGCAAAAGCAACAATGAATTGTTAACATTTGAAGTAAACGTGTGTTGCAAATTTTCTTACTAGCACACACACAGTTCAAAATCAATCTCAAGCAACAGCTGACCTACGGAATCACTTCAAACACTAACACTTAAATGTTTCACTGACAAGAAAACAACCAAAACAAGGTCACCCTAAAATGTATTACAGGTTTTGGAAAGCATCCTGGGATACATTACTTTGTGTGATGTTGGTAGTTCAGGTAGTGTAGTTACTGAAACAAGAGATGCAAGAACTAAAATACATTATTACGATCTATGTCCGACATATATCTGCACGGCCGAATGTGTTTGGTAACTTTGGCTTATAAATGGTTAGAATTTAAATCAGCCAATAGGTTGCATGAAACTGCAGAGTTCCTAACTATACAAAAGATCATCAATAATATACATACATTACATAAATAGATACTTAATGTAACATATTAACAAATAACTTCATATTTTGATATACAGTTCACCTCTGTTATGAGGCAGGCAGCTATATATTTATTAAATTGTGTAAACCTACTGTATGCACCCCGCCAAGTAAAACAAAATGTTTCTCACACATACTGTAGGAGGCGGAGGCCAAAACTGAGCAAAAAGGGAAGAGTGGATTTACATTAGTCATGTGCCGGTTTAGAAGTGGACCTCCACATAATAAAAAATGCAGTTTCATTACTGCAACCAGCTGATAACTATTTCAATGAAGTATTCCCAGGTGGCCACGACGTTCTCATATGTATTACAATCAAAATAGAAACAGTTGGATTATATATTTTCTTGGCAGACACATCTAACTCTGTTGAGTGAGTTACATAAAGTTATTTACCCCCATTCAAAACAAAGATGCTCACAGAACGATATTTCCTGCACAAAATGGCATTTCATATGTTCATTAGCATGATCATGACTGGACGAGAAAACCCTTGAAGCTGTTCAATTGTTGCCGTGGAAATATTTCATTTTTAATTATTAAATGTTTTGCCTTTAGCTGAAATAGAATGTGCCAATTGTCAGCTTCTTGTGAATAGGACAGCTGCTGATTGTGAGCACAATAACAGGCCAAGTCATTTTGAATGTCAGCCATATTGGCTTTCCTTGATAACTCCAGCGTGTTGATGGAGGCAATGAAAGTCTGACCAACCAGGTTTTACATCTGTGGAACATTGGGCTTTTCTTCCAGTAGTGCATAAAGTAATTCAAATAAACCACACATTTACCAAGTGCAACGTTGAAGTGATGAACACAATAAATAGTCAATAATTCTAATAGAATATTTTGAAAATACAGTAATGCACAATAAGTACTTGGTACTTAAAAGTATATTTTGATTATAATACTCTACTTTTACTTAAGTAAGATTTTGAGTGCAGGACTTTTACTTGTATCTTTACACTGTATATTACTAAATGTACTTAAGTAAATAATCAGAGTACTTTTTCCACCTCTGAAATTAGGTACAATGAGCAACAAATTCAGTTTACTCTCTTCAAATAATTTCACCAATAATTTCTAACTTAAAAAATGTGTTTCAAAACATCTATAAATTAACTCAAGACTAAAGTTGTGTTGTGCTTTTATTTTATTAGGTTGAGTTAGCAGAACTAAACAAATCACAGATATTTTGACTTGTAACACTTCAACATTATCATACACTTTACTCATCCAGCAGAAACAGCAAAACTAGGAGAAGGGATCTGGCTATGCAATATCCACTTTTTACACTTCTAGTTGCTACTTTACTAGTGAGCCATTTGGTATTGATAAGGTAACAGGGATAATCCTTTTTTTATTAAAATTACTCAGATTATTTTACTCACACAGTCATTTGATCCATTGTTTAGATTAGATTAGATTACATTATTGTCATTACAAAATGCAAGCACAGTATAACAAATGACTTGTTCCATTAAAACCGGTGAGATATCATCAGTGGAGGGGTGATGTAGAAATGTTTCAACACTCTAAAAAACAATTCATGGGGTTAGTAGATTCCACTTAAAAAGAAATACTTTTTCAACATAACCTTTTTGTTTTTTACCTCAACTTGTTTTAGTTGGTTTACAACTCATTTGAATAAGTCTGTCAAATTAAAAAAGAAAAAGAAAATGTTAGTTACAAATGTAATGATTATGAAAAAAAAATGTCTGCGTTCGTTCACTCAACTATAGGGATATACTAAATTAGAACTCATATCTATTGAGTTTGAATGGTATAGTTTCAAAACACATGCTTGCTCTGCTAGACCGCATGTGGAGTTGGAGCAATCTGCGTTCATCCTGAGAGTGGAACACTTGGTAGCAGTGGAACAACAGGATTTTAACCTAATAATCTATGAAATTACCTGGTAAGTAGCCATTTTTGTTCAGTTTAATTTACAACAGCTGCTTACTGCATATACAGTGTAACACAAGCTGTAAGGTAGTCATTAGCTACTTGTTTTAAGCTACTGTAGCATGCATGGCATACTGATAGCTTTTTGTATCCTCCTATATCCTTTGTTTCACAGTTGCAGTCAAAGTTCATTATTTGTAATGCAGTATGTATATATTTATATATATTATAATTAACGTTACATTTGATAAAAACTGATTTAAAATAAATATGAACAGCAACTGACAATGACTGGCATGTTCAGTTTTTGCAAACCAAGCCTTTTTTTATTGTTTCTCAACGTTAACATGTTCTCCTTTGAAAGGATGATTCGGTGGAAAGAATAAAAGAGGTTGCTGGAGCTCCTTCTCCAACAGACTGCTGCAGCTCCGCTGTCACAAGGACCGACACAGGAACACATTCCTGCCCACTGCAATAACTCTGTACAATAAATCCTCACATCTGGCTGGCCCCATAGTTTCTCTTGTAATTAAACCACGTTGTACCATTTTACATTCTTAAAATCTTGTTCAATATTCAATATGTTAATATTAATATCCATGTCTACTATTTATGTATATATATATATTTGTATATATAATATCTGGTCAAATGTCTACATGTATATTTTCTATTTCAACCGTATATTTCGTTTTTCTTTTCTTTTCTTTCTATTCTTGTTTATTTCTAATTTTGTTTGATTGTAAAATGCTTGTCTTTTATGCTGCTGCAACAAAACAATTTCCCAAATGGGGATCAATAAAGTACCCATCATTATCTTTATCTTATCCGGGTGCCTTGGTGGTGTGTCTTCGTGAAAAGTAGGATCTCTTCAGGGAAAACTTAAGTAGTAAAGAAGATGCTTAAATCAAAGTGTAACTTGTGTTTTAACCTGAAACACAATGCAATGATTTCAATCTGATTGCCCCAAAAAACACAGAAATATATTTTTCTAATCTACTGTATTCCAGGATGGTGAAGTGGAAGTTAGCAGTGAAGAGGCTGGAGGGCTGAAGATTGTGTTGACCAGGGGTCGGATTACAAGATAATGGTATAAAGAACAGAAGTCCTTCAAATCTCGGATGCGACAAGAGCCTGTGCCGTGCTGAATGGGGATTAATATACTCACTCAAACTAAGCAAACCCGAAAGAGATGCTTATAAACGTTTGGGAGCAGGTTCATGCCCTTTATTTAAAGGGTCCCCTTATCATGGCATTTCTACTGATCCAATGTCCATTGTTAGGTATACTAAAATAGATATATATTTAGCAATTTTCCAAACTCACATTGGTTTCTCTTACAGCATCTCTGTAGTAGTATGTGTATTCACTCCTGTCCTAAAACGGCTTGTTGGAGCTCCTGCCCCCCTCCCTGATTGAAGCCCAGTGCCGTCGCGAGGGACAGCGTAAACACAGCCGAACAACACACACAAACCGCAGCCTGCTGGAGTTTGTGTGTGTTTCTCCCACACGACTCCAGCCCTCGCCTGGCGTCCCACCGTTCTCAGGACTTGAGAAGAAATCGGCGGGAGCATACTGAGAAAAGATTTGAGTGTGCGTGTCGTGTTATGAGGGAAGGCCACAACGCTCCCCCGCGGACGTAACGGCCTCGCGGGACATAACGTAACGGCCCAATGGGTCCATTTGGTATGGGCACGTCACTGTACCCAGGAAGAAAAACAATGGAAAAAGAGAAATGTCCACGGTCGTTCTGGGGCAGGCATTAGACAGGTATTTTTCTGTGTAGCAGTTTTACTCGCTACAGGGTGTTCTTTGAGGGTTTTGTGGACTCTGCAGACCGTTTACATGCAGAAAAAGCATGACATGGGACTTTTAACTTGTTGTATTTATTTATGTCAGTGTTTTGAGAACATTTGTTATAAAAGGTCATGTGTAAAAACATTTTAAAATAAACTGTTAAAAAGTGGAACTTAAATGTGTTATATTATTGAGTTGATGTAAAGAGTCAGAACAATATAGATGTGTTTTTTTTAAAGAAAATTCAGATTTGAACATATAAAAACTGTAAATTATAGTGTCCGTCCAAAAAAATTATTTTACTTATAGTGAAACACTACCCATGGATATGCGTAAGGGACTAAAGCTTTAGAATCCAAATACAACATATAATAAGTACCCTGTATCAAGATTGATGCAAACAAGTGACATTTGACCTTTTTATGAGAGGTTATTAGCAAAAAACTCCAACCTTCGAGGTGATTTGGGTGGAAATGGGGGTTTTTACCGTTTCTCTGGAACCATGGCGATTTTGGTGATTGACATCTCTTCTGACCCGTTAGAGCCAATAGAATCGAAGGGGATCTCCCCACTTAACACATGGTAAAACAAAAAGGTGTGTGCTTTCGCGCACGCAGTTTTGAGCATGAGAGTGAAGCTGTCTCTAGCTCTGACATCTGGGAACGGAAAAAGCACGGTTTGTTAGTTTAGGATTATCAGAAATCATTTCAAAGGGGACACAGACACATTGGATTAATCTATGGATTAACTTCAGCTGCATTTTTTTATCGGTTTTAATGCCATTGAAAACCACTTTTGAAGACTACGGACACAGGTGAGCCATGTTAGCATTTTTAGGCTTACCTATGCCACAATGTTTTGATGGTCTGTTTTGTTTATAAGAAGCAATTTGTATAATGGTGATAATCAGGGGTACCCTTCAATTCTGTGTCACCTCACGATGTGAAACGATGTGTTTGGATGTGCAGCAAAGATAAATATAAGGTTTTGTGGAGTGATTTCGGTGCAGTCATCTGTTAGCATTTTCGCTCCGTTATAATTCAGAGGCTCAGCGTTTGCATTTGTGGTTTTTATTTCTAAAAAAATAAAATAATGATCAGTTAGATGAGTTCTTCCCGTTACATGGATATTAACAACATCATAGTTTATTAACCTATTTTTTCAGGTTTTCAGGGCTCGAAAATGACATTCCCAGAACAAATGACCCATATCTTCCCTTCTAAAAGGGTTAAATTTAATATATTTTTCAAGTAAGATACACCTGTGAGTTGGATGTAGGAAAAGTCAAATCAATATAGATGTTTTTATTTTAAAGAATTGGATTTAACATTTTAAAAAACTGTAAATTATGTGTCCGTCCAAAAAGATATTATTGTCTTATTAGTTGAAAAATAACCTTGGATGATGGGTTGTAGACTAAAAGCTTAGCGAATCACAAAAGTACAACATATAATAAGTACCCTGTTACAACATTGATGCAAAACCAACTTTTTAGATATATTTAGCAAATAAAACCCTGCTTCTCGGGCCATTTGGGCTTTTATTTCCATATCTACTGGCCCCCCTTGTTCGATATTTGGACGTGGACATCTCTTTCTGGACCGTTAGAGCGATAGAATCCAAGGGAAATGGTCCCGCACCACACTCATGTTTAAAAAAAGTGGCGTTTTTTGCGCAAGCGGAGCTTTCAGCATAGGTAGAAATATCCCTCTCATGATAACAAGCAACGGAAAAGCAGTTTTATTGCTTATAGATCATCAGAACTTTCAAAGGGGATCACGAGTCACATTGGATATTAACATGGATTAACTACAGCCTCGTTTTTATCATTTTACATGCCAATTGAAGACCAGTTTTGACCAGAGAAGACCAAGGTAAGCCATGTTAGCGTTTTTTGCTACCTAGCGCCACATGTTTTGATGTAGGTTTTGTTATTTTCTCCGCGAATTTGTATCTTTGAGTGTTGAGGTGGGTACCTACGGAGCCCCTAAAGGGACATGAAAAAAAAAAAAAAAAAACTGAGAGAAAAAAAAAAGTCAGGATAACGGGTTAGTATCTCGTGCGCACGAGTACTATCTCGTGCGCATGAGATACTGACCCGTTATCCTGCTTTTTTTTGGTGGAGAAGTTACCGGTGCGCCCAATGGAGGAAGTGAAGCGCACAGGACAAACATGTTCATTGCAGACTGTTATGTTTACATGGGGGAAATGCAGTGCCATTCATTTGAGATATATTTCGTACTCAGGACTTCACTTTAAGGACTTTTCGGCCAGGGGTGCTGTGGTCACTCCAGGAGGCAGGGGACGTGTAACTCAGAGAAGACAGCACCAGCGCTCAAAGAGCTTTTACGCACCGCTTCTGTGTTTACCTTTCATTGAACAGTATAAAAGAGTGACCACAGGCCGTTTTAACCACACACACCTCTACACACACACCGAACTGCCCGGATACTACCCCTTTTATTAGTTTTTATGAAGGAGATCGCCGGTCATCAGGACGCATGATGCTTGCGGACTGGGACTAAAAATCAGCCCCCCCCCGGGAATCTCACCCTGCCCAGCCGACGTAAACTGTCAACGGGGGGTGGGGGGCAATCCGCCACTGGCTCTGTGTGTGTGTGTGTGTTCTGAGTGTTTGTTTCCCTATAAAAGAAAGCTGCGGGAGGAAGACAGGGTACTCTGCGAGTCACGACATTATTCATAGATCAAAGCAGACTGGTTTTACAAACTCTCCTGTTTTGCCAATCCTGTGCTTAAACCAATAGCTCTACACCCTGTCCGAAATGTCCAAAAATTAAGTCTGACTTTTCAAAATATAGGTCTATCTCAAATAAGTATGCTCTGTTCATTTTCCCCACGTAAACATAACAGTCTGCAATGAAATGGTTGTCTAAAGTGTGTTCCACTTCCTTCCTTGGTGCATCGGTAACTTTCTCCAAAAAAAATAAAGTCAGGAAAACGGGATTTGTTTCTCGTCCATTTTTTTTAAAAAAGAAAATGAAAAAATCAGTTAAATTAGTTTTTCCCGTTATATGGATATAACAGTATCAATTTCATTTAAATAATTAAGAAACGTTGTTTCCTGCAAATGACCCGATTTCGGCCCCCAGAACCCGGGTCCGTGGGCCTGAGGTCAGAGTAATGTGAGGTGAGGACCTGCAGAGTGGTTGATAATGATCTGTGGGACAGCATCATTTTTAATGTAGGGAAATATAGCCACACACAGCTTTCATGCCATAATGTCATACACATTCTTGAATGAAAGAATGACAGAACCTTTTACAGTTGTGGAAGGACTATGAGCTACAGGAAACCATGTAAACCCTAACCCTCTATGGTACGCACTATGATGACATTTGGAAAAAAGACATTTGGAGTATTTTTTGTCATAGAATACAGGGTGTCCGCGGGGTCTTAAAAAGTATTAAAAGTTATAAATCAATTTAGCGAAAGATTAAGGGCTATTAAAAAGTATTTAAAAAAGTATTAAACGGCATTTTCCAAGGTATTAAGAAGGTCCACACAACGACAACTGAAACCACCCTTTAATTTACTGAAAACGACATGTCGGGAAACCCCCCAAGGCGGACCCATGCATAGCCGCGCCGTAAAATGCTGCTTATTTATTTTAAGTTTCGTTGCGCCTTTGCTCCGCTCTGATGGGGGGGGGGGGTGGAACTAAACGGACTACGGTAACGGTTCCAAGGTGGGTAGACCCGCATACCAACGTCTGGGGTCCAACAGCTCCGTGGTGTAAGCCACTATATGGATCATTTTCTGCATTAACGATGAAATAGCCCGCTCTCATCTCCCCGAGTCTCCTGCTGCTGCTGTGCTGTCAGAAGAGGGGCAGTAAAAGAGGCAGACCATTTATTAAATATTTATTATATTATTATACAGAGAACAGCAGTCGTTATCAATTTGTTTACAAGCTCAATAATAACAAAGAAGACCTCTGACGGCACTTTTCTAATTTTGTACGGAAGATTTAAACTTTAACGGACATGTTGACCGGCTGAACATTTTTATCTTACGGAAACTCTGCCGCACGGTCCCCTCGGTTCCTTGAAGAGCGCGGTTGAGGTGGTTTTTTCATTCTGCTGTGGACTACCGGAGAGATATACAGCATGGAAACACGCCGNAGATGATACAACGCCAAACATCCTGTGCCTTTGCCAACTCACTGCTTTCATTTAGACTCACATGAATACTCAGCTATTGAGCATAAATGATCAAGATCTCAGAATCTCTATTGATCCCACAAATTCATTGATACCTTTTTCTCAGCCCCTGTGCATTCTGGGAGAGGATGTGGCTGTTGTGGAGCACGACAAGTACCTGGGAGTGCACTTAGACAATGGACTGAACTGGAGGATCAACACTGTACTGTGTACAAGAAGGGGATGAGCAGACTCTATTTTCTGAGGAAGCTGAGATCCTTCCACGTGTGCAGCAAGATGCTGGAGATCTTCTACCAGTCTGTTGTGGGCAGTGTACTCTTCTTTGCTGGGGGGGGGGCAGCATCAGAGCCGGTGACACAAGCAGAATAAAAAAAACTGATCAGGAAAGTTGGGTCTGTCATCGGCATCAAGCTGGACCCCTTCGAAGCTGTGGTGGAGAGGAGGACACTGAACAGGCTGTTGTCCATCATGGATAACCCCACCCATCCTCTCCACCTGCAGCTGGACAGTCCTTCTCCAACAGACTGCTGCAGCTCCGCTGTCACAAGGACCGACACAGGAAAACATACCTGCCCACTGCAATAACTCTGCACAATAAATCACCTCTGGCTGGCAGAGAACTCTCTGCTCCATAGTTTCTCTTGGAATAAAACCACATTGTACATTTATATAATCTGTTCAATATATATATATATATATAATACCTTGTTATGTTGTAATGTTAAATTCAACATGTATATGTTCTACTTTCTTGTTTATTTCTAGTCTTTGAAGTTTTATTGTGCAATGCCTTGTCTTTTTATGCTGCTGCAACACAAACATTTCCCAAATTGGGATCAATAAAGTACCATCTTATCTTATGATTCAGGATTAAACTAAATGAACACCTATCACCTGTTTAAGAGCTTTAAAGCTACAATTAAACCTGTGTGTGTGCACCTGTGTATGTGTGTGTGCGTGTGTCATTTGTGCGTGTAATATATATATATAAGCTTATATGTTGTGCTTGGAAGAGATAAGGTAAGGTAAGCTGGTGTGGAGATGATGCTGCTGGACCGGAGAAAACCCGTTCAAGTGAAAAAAGGGAAGTTATGCTCTCTGATAACTGAAGTGCTATAGAAGGGCAGGAGATATACCAGTCTCTGAGAAAATTGAGCTTGTAAGACTTGGCACAGAGCCAGACCTTGAAACATCCCAACAGTCTGGTCTCCTTAGTCTTGTGGGTGGCACTACTTTGCAAGCTGCCCTAATGAATACATTTATACTGCATTAATCATTGGTTAAGAACCTAGGAACCGTATTTTGTTGTAGCCTGCCCATCACCAAACGACCTGCAAGGTTAGCAACTAGCTGCTGAACATAGTGGAGTGAGAAGCAGTAGGATATTTCCCTAAGGAGCTGGTGAAGACCAAAGCTACATGTACTAAACAAGACATTTCTACTTTATGTGAATGAATAAATTAATTAATGAAAGATGTTAGATTATTGTTCTATTTATGTACACAGTACAGTACACACAGTGAAATGTAGACTGTGTATTTAACTCGTTCTAGGTTAGAAGCAGTGGGCATCTGTTCTCACTAGGAAATACACCAGCCCATCACCACAAAGGGAATTCTAAATGACAATGGTTATTGTCCTTTATTGTCATATGCGCAAAAGCTACACTGTTGTTGGCAATCAAAAAATGTAAGTCCCAGGCATAAAGACAGTATGAGAATAAAAAGTGTTTTAAATATTCATAGATGTAAACATGTTCTGGAAGGAACTCCAGATAAATAAAAAGTATGAACTTGAAAATGAGAAAAACATTAAACTGAGAGGGAACAACACCATTGGTGGATGCTATTACTTGTATCTTTACATAGCAAATTGCTGCCATATTATTGCACTGAAAGCAGTACATAGAACCTCCACTGGATCTAATGTAGATAAAGAGTACAGAGCTGGGTCACGAGTGTCTCCCTGCTTCCAAAGTCCCTGATACTACAAACCTACTCAATTAATCATCCAAACAGTATAGCGCCAAACATTTATAGAACATTCACATACCACCTTCTAACCAAGCCTCTTTTAACCATGCTCCATTATTCAGTAGCCTAGCTTTAGCTAGTATGCACAGTGCACTTGCCACTCCACAACTCAAACTGGATGTTAGTGTGTTAATAGCCCATCTGCTGTACAGGAGCGGCTCCTTAATGACCTGTGATAGCACTCCGGTCAACTGATGGACTGCGACAAGCACTTCTGCCTGATGGCGGACAAGTGAGGGAACAAAAACAGAAGCTCTCCCTACAGGGACATCATCTAGCCTGACGGACAGGGCTGCATGCTCAAAAAGGATGCACACTGACACTGGCCATTATTATGTAACAGCACAAGCGCCTTAAAGGGAATACTACTATATTTTAACAGAGATGCTATTTCTATGCTTTCAGAACGTTTAGCCCGAATCAGTGCACATGTTAGAGTTTGTCCTGCCCTCTAAAGTCGGGTGTTAGTGCCGCAGAGACAAAACAAAACAAAAATGTAAGAGAGTGAAAATAATGATAAGCTGACCAGACAGTGTTACTTTGAGCATTATAACAAGTAGATCAGGACTGATATCACTACTCCAAAATAAGTGTTAAAAAAAACCGCTTAGTTTGCTGGCTTGGAAAGTCGATATGGGATGATATCCTTGTTTGTGAACTAGCTGGTTGGTCGAGCTTCCTGGCTGATGCTGGGGTGATTTTTTGGTTTAACACCCCGGGGCAGGTGAAAAGTGGCAGCTGGCGACACATGGCAGACCATAGCATGTGAAGAATAAGCCAATCCAAACCGGGCACAAATGACAGATTAGATTTTCGTGTTCGAGCTCATGCCACATTAAATATTGCATAGCTATAATGTATTTTGAACAAATGAACACATTCAAAAAATGTTGTCGCAAACTGAAAACCCACCTGTTTACAATGTAACAACAGTTTAGCCCTTTTGAAACGAATGCACAGGCACTTACAATGGGTTGCCTTGTTAGAAGTTTTTATCTTAATAATTGATTGCGCTTATTGTAAGTTGATTTGGATAAAAGCTCAGCTAAATGTAATGTAATGTAACCAAGCACTTTCAGATATTGCATGCCTATTTACTTTCTTTGACAGATCACCAGTAACCTGAGAGTTAGTTTTAACTGATGAACAATGCCATCAGCAGCTAGATCATTTCCCCTTTACTTTCTGTGATGAATGCAACACAGAAAAACCCTACACCTATAGCATAATCACATGGTGATTATTCATTTGGTTTATACAGGCAATTCAAACACTGCAGTTTACTGATAAAATACAGAAAGGTTCCAATATTTAAAGAGGAATACCAATGCATTTCTGCTCTCAAAGCCACCCCCCTTGTGTGATCACCCTATCTCTCATGAATATGAGAAACCTGAGTTCCATTGACAGAAGAGAAAAAAACAAATCACCATATTAACTAGATATGATGGTACATTTCAGACTGAGTCATTCCTACCTCCTGTGAACAGACTAAAGACCAAATAAACAGATGCATAAATGAGTGAGCATGCACATGCATGCACTCAAACAGAAAGAAGGACGCGCGGAGCATTATTCATGCAGTGGGACACCCCCAAATGAATCCGTGTGTGTAAATGTCATCAGTAAATGTCAATAGCTTTTTGAGGCCTGTCCCGAGGACATGGAGCCCAGCATATGGACACAAGGACTCACACCTACCTTCATTTCCTTCTACTTCATCTATTCTTAATCTGCTTTAAAGACCTCATCTGCTCGTGTGATGAATTAAACAACACATGAGTGGGGGTCTTTTGACAAGCAGGAAGTAGAAAAGAGGACAAATATGTTCACAAGATGATTGCCATCTACTGCGATAACAGACTAAAGGAAGATGTGATGGTGTACACTTTATGTGGAAGAAGGTTATCAAACAAGTAATGATGGTAAAGGAACCGTGTTCTTAAAATGTGAGACATTTGGAGACAAACACACCGTTTCAGTCATCACACCTGTTTTCAGCGAGTTTTTTTTAATAAGAGCAGGGATACATTCTGATTCACTAACTGCAGCTTTAAAGGTCCCCTATCATACTGTTTTTCATCAATATATTATAGGTCTCAGATATATATAAAACATGTCTCTGAAGTGTTTGGCTCCAAATACCAAACAGATCACCCATTACAGCATCCCGTAATCCCCTCTGTTTCAAAAGTGCTGATTCTCTGTCTGTTACTTTAGATGAAAATAAGGAGCCACTCCCCACACGAGATATTTGGTCAAGAAAACCCACAATGGTGCTCTAGGAGGAGATTCAGGTGATACGGTGGGGGGGAGATATTTGGGTCAAGAAAAAACCCACCAATGCGTGCTCTAGGAGGGAGATTACGGTGATACGGTGGGGGGGCGGGGGGTTACCTTGGTTGGTGATTGGGCTAATGGTTACACAACCGACAAAAACCACAACCCAAAACATCGTTATGACATCATAAAGTGGCCCAAATATGATCAGCTCATTTTCAGACAGCTTTTTATATAAATGGATCAGGACAAAAAGAGAGAGAATTTTTTGTCCTGAAACTTTCAGAATCTCTTGACGCAGAGGGGACACATGTTTATGTATAAAAGAGATGAAAAAGTGGATTTTGCATAACAGGTGACATTTAACTAGTGTGAGATAAATCCTAATGTAAGATGTGGCTAAAATAGCATCTGGGTGACTCAAGTGTTTATAGGTATATCTACATATCGTCGTGTTGTCTTTACCTCGATGTAGGAAGTGAGCCTGGGGTAGACCCTGTAAGGTCCCACCACGTGAGACAGAGGGCTGCAGCAGGGGAAGCTGGTGGTCACAGCATGGCTCACTTCAGGCAGAGAGAACAGCTTGAAGCCATACTTCTCGTACATCTTCTGGAGTTCTTCATCCGGCTTCTCTTCACCCTCACACAGGACACTGCCCACCACGTAGCGACATTTCTCTGCTGGCCTCTGAGGGAACAGAGAGAGAGGATATATATATTAAACAGCAACAAATCCACTGAAAACCCTATAGAGAGTGACCTCACACCAGCAGAAACTCATACTTATTTACAACCACACAGCAAGGTTACGCCCTCTGTTGGAGAAGAAATGTAAAATTTTTGACGTAGTTCTGGCCATTTAGTAGATAGTGGGGAAGAAATACAGTGAGATCCATGGACTGCGTAGAAAACACAAAGCAATGTTACAAAAGAGCAAATGTGATGAAAGTGAGAATTTATATTTGTCTACAACAAATTACAACGTAAAAAAAACCTTGCTATGAATAATAAAGCATGCACAGACCACCAATTTGCTCTTATCTATTCCTTTATAAGACATGATTATTAAAAACAATAGTTCTTAAAGAGAAGATGGGAGCCAAGAGAAAGAGAGCTTGAGAGGATGTAATATGTGTGTCACTGGTGCGGTTAGTGCTGTATCAGCAACAAAACTGCACCTGTACGGCAGTAAAGATAGAAGTAGTTTGATTTAAACCTGCGGGGACAATGTTCCCTCTCATAGTTTTACCGTAAGTGTCACTGACCGATGGATGCCAGCCCTGGTAAACATCCCTCTCCAAATATCCAACAGCCAGGTCACATATGGGGCAGTTCAAATTGGATCTGAGCTGCAAAGCCTGCAGGTCAGATGTGCCAGAAAAGGCAACCTATTTTTGTAACTATTACAAATATGAACGGTTTTACCAGAGTCAGATGTATTTTACATGCAAAGGATTTGTGGATTTCAATTAACAAGTGTTCCTTCCCAACACACATAACGGTTGGAATGAAGAATTATTGATACATTAGAGATCCAGCTTCAAATCAGCCTCTCCGGTGGGGAGGATTGTTTGTTTTGCCTCAGGAAGCAAAATATAAGCTGATGTGGAGGTTTGGTCTCCTTCACTAAAAAACGTCTCTGCTACTGTATTGTCTCTTACTGTGCCCACATGTCTGCATGCAGAAGTGAGGGAGACAGAATTACAATCGCTGAGCTAGTTATCAGTCAGACGGAGATCTGTCGTAGAATCTCCCACTCACATGTTTGCAGACAGTTAGTCAGTCTGTAGAGCTTCAGATGGAGAAATTGTTATTTGAAGGTTTTTGTCAGTTAACAAAAAATCCCCTAGGTAGACTTTATATTTTTCACCCACCATTTTTTTAGATCTTCCCGCAGTATGTTATATCTCTCTAAGAACACGTTTCCTTACTCCGTATATTTCTTCTGTAAAGCTAAATCACAATCGTGAACCATTGGTGGCCTGGAACGCAGGATTAACAACATTTATATTAAATATGAAAACATTAACTGCCCTAATAAGCTCTTTTGAGAGTGCTGCTGGTTTCTGCTCTGTGACAGTGGCCGTCTGTGGAGGGCTGGCACTGAGGGGGGCACAGATGGGAGTCAGCAACACTCATCATCGTGTCCCTGGCGTCCTCACACAATTATCACATCTAACTGCCCCACAACCTTCTCTTCCATCTCATTTCTCACATCGGGGGTTATTTTTGACTTCATTTTGCTGCTACTACGCTGCACTCTTTCCACTGTCCTACTTTGATTGTACAGCAGCCTTTGTGCCATAATTCAGTGTTGCTGGCTGCCAGTGAGACTCCCGGGCTGAGATAAATCTATCTGATCACCCCACCCCAACCCTCAGTGCCTCTTAATGTCCGCATCATGTGGGTAATAATATTGACTGACAGTGCCTGTTGAGCATGAGCAGATAATCTTTACCGTCACCTGACAGAGACCGTTGCCACCATGTTCAACTGTGAGTCAGAGAACACAGATCACCTGCTTCTGACAGGGAGTTATTAATTCAAGGCAACCTGTGATACACTAGATCTATTTACAATGAAGCAATGAGTCATTGAACATACAGGCATGTGACAATCAAGGTGCATCTATTTCAAGGCCTGGTCAAAATATATTGAGGAACATTTAAAAAACACATGATAGTAGAGTTAACCTTTTGTAAAAGATAACATCTGATTCAAGAAAATAATTATTGATATCTCAGCTATTAGGGCCGGGAAATGTCTTGAATCAAATAGATCGGTAGATACTTTATTTATCCCAAATTGGGAAATGATTTTGTTCCAGCAGCAGTGCCAAGCATTACACAAGTTGAACATGTTTAAAAGATCCAATTGAATACAAATATAATAAAAAATAAAAGTACCTTAGCGGCAAGTATTTAGTACGAATACAAATTTAAATATAAATTGACACTAGCAGCAAGTATTTACAAATTCACAATAGAAAGGCATTGGATTGAATAAACATTACAATTGTGCAAATATAAAATATATATATACAAAATTATACAAATCAATAATTATAATTCATAAGAGCCAATAGCATGTTTCTGGCGCTGCAAATCATACTGGGAGCGCGCTACCTTTTTAGTAACTTGGGAACTAGGGTCTAAAATGAGCTACTATATTGAGGTTCTTGTCCCTAAAACTTTGCCTACAGCAGTGGTGTAAAAATACAAAATGTAATGTTTCTAATAGTCTATGTTTCTAATTACCTGCAAAACTAATGAAATTCCCATTATCCTCATCTGTACTTCATGTTTCGTGCCGATTAGCAAATATTACCATCTTAAAACGCTAACCTTAGCCTGCACACATTAGCATTTAGCTCAAATCTCTGTCCTTTAAATAGTGTCTTACAAATTCTTGTTCTGACATCTATATTCATTGTTATATGTCAAATGTAGGCAAAAACCATATACATACAATTTGATACAATGGAACATATCCATGTCTCATTTAAATGGATTTATGTGCAGGAGTTGGACTCCTCTTTCCCACATGGACACATTCGATGTATAGGCTGTCAACCAGCCTCCTGTTCAGAGTTACTCTGTGTCAACACTGGTGGTCTATGATAAGACGCAACAATAACCATTCAAACACAGGGGGGATAACAACTGTCCTCCCACAGTGATGCTTCAGTATCTTCCCATCTCCCCATCTCTCATGCTCTCCGCACTGATAGACTGCAGTGTGTTAGCCAAACCAGTAGTTCACTAATGATATCATTCAGGGCTCTAGCCATCACTCACATCCCACACAGTGGCAAGAACAAACAGCCGCTCTGACTGCATCTCATCTCTGCTTCCCTCCAGATAACACACCCCAGAGAATACAGGCAATTAGGAGAGAGAGGAACACCACTCCATGTACTTGACTCGTCGTGTCTTCCACACCAGAGTTGTTTTGTTTATGAACAAAAGAGTAGATTTTCTGTCTCTGTCCACTTTAAAAGTCAGCTGCTGCCCAAGCTGTGCTTTGGGAGACAGTGTGTGATTCTATATTTCTCAGGGAGCTGATGAAATCCAACTGTAGGTTTTGATGGACCGGGGACAGAAGCAGAGAGTGAGATATTGGGAAGACTGAAGGTTTTACCTCGGTAACTGAACACTGACATTAAGTATCTGTACCAAGCTGCAGAAAACCAATGCAGTTAACAGCGAATTCTAAACTCCACTGAAGTGAAATAAAGCCATTAGCAAGATTTACACAAATGTTGTATTTCTTCTGAATATGTCTGCAGATTTCATGTGCAGCAAACATTCATTTATTTGATTTCCCAATACATAGCAAGCTCATTAAATCAGTAAAAAGAGATGAATTCAGCCAACTTTTCTAGAACCCATGGCCCACAGGACGCTAAGATGTGTTCTTCTCACAATTGGTGCCATTCCCATCTCTATTGGATTCCCCTAAGCCAGGTCTCTAAGGACCTGTTGGGAAAGAAAGTCATTTCAAAAGCAATTCTTAGCTTGAGGCTACAAGGGCCTTTCTTTTGATGGATGAGGGCACTCCAACAATAAAAAGGTATGGCTGACAGAGGTAATTCTTTATTAGCAGACACATAATGAGGATTTACTCCCGTCATCTTTTTTTATCTTGGCCCTGCATGTCTTTGCTTCTGGCCATCACCACTTGGGAATCATTGATTTGTGTTCGAGTGCCGGCCGCGTCCACAAATGGTCATTTCTGAAGCGTTTGCAGATTGGGGAGGACGGGGACGAACAAGGAAAGCAGCCACGACTCTGTACTAACTGTAAAGACAGGATTATAATGAGTGTTATACTCTGCCTGACAGAGGTGAGGTCCATCACCATGCTCATTAAAACACAACTGCCAAGTGACTGATCAACAAATGCAAAGCTAAATTAGCAAAGTGGGGGCGATTAAAATAGAAAAAGCAAAACATTAGCTCCCTCTTTAAACAAAGCCCAAAACCTACGTGATGGCAACTGCAGCACTGCTGGGAGGCAAGACACAAGTACTTCAAATGAATAAACACATTTATCTTAATTCACTTTTTACAGGCTGTATGCTGAATTGACACATTCAATTAAACAACTACAAAGTATCTTTGAATTTAAAACATTGTGAGCATAACATCACATGCTCTTGTTGGCAAACTGGGTTTATGCCAGAATGGAGAGGCTGTAATTGTACAAGGGTCCTTCACTGCACTGCGGTCAATACATCTGCACATTTGGAGCCTTCTACTTCGTCTTCACATCAACGTCTGCAGTGAAGCATGACAAGCAGCAAATGCAGCATTCATGAAGAACACATCAAGTTAGCAAAGGGCACATAATGACCCTAAAACGATTTCATCCACAGTCCAAATGCATCAGATACATTTATCTCACAAACAATACACATCACTGCCTTTAGTGAGGAGATCTGTTAAGCACTACACAGTATAATTGTCTTTCTGTATTTGGAGCACGGAGACAGATGGTGTTTAGTGCATTTCCGTGAACAAGCAAAGAACCTGAGACATGTGGAAGAGCAGAAGACTAAGAAAAGCAACCTCTCAACGAGATCCGTCTTTCGCCTCAGTGTTCAGAGCGATGGCCTGTTTCAGCTGACTGGAAGCCAATCGCCCTCCTACGGGCAGACGAGGAGGCAGAGACAAAGTCACCAGGAGGGAAAGTGAAACTAATAGGGCTGCACAGCACTGTGAACACAGGTATGCTGTGATGGACTGATTATAGCTGAAATAATAGAGCCAAAATTGCAGTGGAGCAAGAATGCTAACCAAAAAAAAATGCTGTTAGAGCAAACTGGATTATGCAAAATCCACTTATTCATGTCTTTTATAAATACATTTTTTGGGTAACCATTAGCCAATAACCAACCAAGGTAACACCCGCCTTATCACTGAATAAAGTGACTGTTATTTTGTACATATTGATTGTTGTGTTTTTATTTAGGTCTTAATGTGTGCACATGTAAAAATGTGTCTTTGACTGTGTGTGTTATATATATATATATATATATATATATACATATTTTTATATACATTTGTTTTTATATTCGAGATTGTGGGAAACGGTATTTCAATCTCCGTCTGTACACACAAACTGGAAGATTGACAATAAAGTTGACTTTGACTTGACCTGAATCTCCTCCTAGAGCAAAATGATAAATATCTCTCAGAGGGGCGTGGGGGAGTGGCACCTTATTTCATCTAAAGTAACAGAATCAGCACTTTTGAAACAGAGCTGAAACAGAGGGGTTTATGGGATGCCACAGTGCACGATCTGTTTGGTATTTGGAGCCAAACACTTCAGAGACATGTTTTGTATATATCTGAGAACTATAATATATTGATGAAAAACAGTATAATAGGGGACCTACAAAGAAAGAAAACAAATGGTTGTTTTCTTTCTTTGTAGGTCCCCTATTATACTGTTTTTCATCAATATATTATAGTTCTCAGATATATACAAAACATGTCTCTGAAGTGTTTGGCTCCANGGGTTGGACCAACGTGTAGGTTTACTTGCTCTCGTTTATTAATCACTGATGGGCAACCGTTACATCATAAAGGTTCCTACCCACCTATTATGCTTGATACTACAACCATAAGATCTCAATACAACTGACACTGTTGGACTCAGTACTAGTTTGACTGCTCCCAATAATCAATGAAGTACTTTTATGTTTACTTTTTTCAAGTTATCTCTGTTCAACTCCCCTCCTGGATTTTTTGCAATAAGTTTAACATGAATTGGTACTGTTGGACTCCGTACTACTTGGGACTTACTTTCCACAGTACAATTCAAGTATTTTTACTCTGTTAAACTTTTTTGGTAATAAACTCGGTTAAAACTCTTTCCTGGTTAACATAATATCATAGTCATTGAGTAAAATAATTGGAATTTAATTTTCCTGTCAGACGGCGTGTGACCAAGTATTTAATCAAAAAGTTTACAACAATAAAAAATTGGTTAGTTGGACTCATTACTATATTACTTTATTACTGAACTTATGGCTAAAATCATTGTATCCTTCATCAATTATAGCCAGAGAGTGGCATGAATTTTGTTCTCAGGAGGGGACTTTGAGGAGAATTTACCCAAAAAAAGTACACAGTACATTATTACATGTTACTGTTTAGGATGTTTAATCCCCAAAAGCGGAACTTACATTTCAAATATTGTGGGGACTATCCCCACAGGGGCATTTTGGGGAAGGACACAACGACCTTGCTGACTGCAGTGGTTTGAAAACGTGTGCTACCTGATCCGACATACCAAACGCACTAAATCCTCTTCGCCCCCACGCTTCACTAAAACAAGTACTTCATTCTGTGGTCAGCAGTTCAAAAACTGCACTGAGTACAATGTTCAGTTTTATTAAGAACTTATGTCAAATTGATTTTGTAATTTGCAAACATAAGCAGGAAAAAAAACTTGCATTCTTTTCTCTTTATGGTCAGTGCCGCTTTCTCGCGGTTACCGTTAAAGGCACGATTAAATACGCGCACTTCAACATGAAGAAGCTGGCTGATTTGAACCAGGCAACGGAAGAAACGGGGCTTTTGAGTTGACCGCAGTTTACGAAAACGGGACATATCTTAATATCTTCCGAAAAACAATTGCCAGTTTTCAACACTCACCGAGACAATCTCTTTCATAAAACTTTAATAAGGTGTGTTAGGTTGTTAGGTTAAAAAGTGTTTCGGGACTTGTTTTCAATTTGTTCTCAGTTTCTTGTAACAAAAAGTGTTTCGCTAATGTATGATTTTTTTATAAAAAAATGAATTTTGTCTCCTAAGCTTGTTAAAGAGGTTTCACACTTTGTTGATTTCTCGTTTGCACTTTCAGCCCACCGTAAGAAAAGAGAATCACAATAAAAACATAGCGAATGAAATGACTGAAGCTGACCCATTTGTAAAAAAAAAACACAGCTATAAAAGGTTGTCATTTACACATTGTTTATAGTGTTGCTACCAGCGTGATTCACTTGCTGGTTTAAACTGGCCCGGGATGATGAATCTTGATGAGAGAACAAAGTTGTGTTCTGAGGTCTGCTCAGGAGGTGGCGAGGGACGGACAGCTGACCTGTTTTCAAGGTAGCTCTCAATTTCCTCTGTATCCTGCGGAAAGCACATTTTAGGTTCCGAAACATTGATGGTGTTGGATCCATGATAGGGGCTATGGGAATAGATGGCACCCTTAGACACGCCACTGGGTTTTCATCCCAAAAAAAAAGGTTCACGGGGAGAAATTAACAAAACATTGTTGCTTGTCGTAATTAACTTGGAAAGCCAGTAGCGGGTTGGGTTTAAGGGATGGGACCAGTTTACAATCATTTGCTAAATTTATTTATTTCTGTTCCCAGCTGGAGGAAAATATAGGGACTTACTGGTCAAAGCAACTTCGATGTATCAAAAGATAAGACCTGTTATCATTGTTTATTTGTTGTATCAAAATGTTACCTCTATTTCTTGATTTGTAAAATTTATACAATGGTTGGCTTGTATAGGGAAAAAGCTGTTTTTATTAATTTTTGCAGATTAATTGTGTGGCAGTTTGCTTTATATGAAAGGTTTTGATCATTTTTGATTAACTTTTACCCTTTTTATTGAAGAAAATTTATGCTAAACAAAACCAGAGGGGGAGCGATAAGCAAAGAAACCTTGAATATGCACCTGTCGAAGTCACAGAGTTTCTTTTGAAGATAACATCAAAGGGCAAAAAAAACACTCTGTATATTCAATTGAAGTGGAATGAAAATGATGTATTTCCGGATTAAAACAGGAAAAATTTACCTGGCCGGTTGGGAACCTTTTTTAAATTAAACACCTTTCCGTGGAAGGGAGGTTAAAAAACGGTGATGATTTGAAGGAATGTTAAAACATAAAAATAATTTCT
>NW_011332985.1:132170-171310 GCF_000735185.1 Notothenia coriiceps
CCTCAAGCACACAAATCAGATTATGTTTCCACTGCAGTGGTGAGGAGTGGGCCCTTGAGTCAGGAGCCAATGTAATTTTTTTGGGTCCCTCTCTCTTTCACCAAGCGCCGCTCTGTGCCTTAAGGCTGTTCTCGGGCTTAGCTGGTAATTACACATGGCATCCTGGGAGCTCTGGCATGTATAATTACTGGCGTGGATAAGCAGCCTGCTGGAGGCATGACTCGGTCTTCCTTCGCCACAGTCGTCGAGTTGGTTCACCACTCGTCGGCGGCCAGCTGGATATAGTGTGGCACTCCTCCAGCCAGATGTCAAAGAGCAGGCAGATCATCTTCTCTAATAGGAGATTTGGATGATATCCTCCTTCTTCTGCACAGGTTTACGTCCTCTCCTACAAATGTTCAACTCTGTTTCTCCACAGCTCTGATAAATATTGGCCTGTGTAATCCAATATCTTGCGCATCATAACATGGGGTGAAAAGCCGATACATGTCGCAGGATTGATGGCACAGAGGGTATAAAGGCATTCTTCACCATCTTGTTTCACTGACTAATCGTTGTGCATGTCAGCTTGTAGAGTAATGTCTTCCTTTCTACACAGTGGAAACAGATCAAAATGGATTCCTTAATATACACTCAACAGTTGTTTTAGGAGATACAAAAAAAAAAGCCAATTCCTGTTTTATAGATTCTGTCTGCATTTCTCCCCTCTGGTTTTGCAGCATCTCACTCAGTGTAGAGATGTCCATAAACATTAATGAGGTGCTTTACTATAGGGAGAGCAGGCATGTCAACGGTGTTGCATAATATTGACTTGAAGACCTGTGGGACCAGACTTTAGAGTATCAGCGTATTTATTTCTCATTTTATATCCACCTTTCCACCGAATACATTTGACTGGGAGTGCTGCGATGCTCGGAGCGCCGATCTGAAATTCCGATTGATGAATTGGAGGCTCTCAAGGTGAGCCAGTCTCCCACAAATTTATACTGCTCTTCCAAGGCAGCTCCACACCTCGCCTCATCTCTCACTCCCATGTACGTCGTCTACACATGACATTTCATTTTCTCCCGCTTGTCATGGGGAGCCACTTGTGGGTTTGTTTCAGAAGCTAAAATAAAGATGGAATTCATGAGATCAGAGGATGAACCAAAGAGCAGCTCTGGTTTAGCCTCCAAAGAAACACATCATGTTCTCAGCATCAGATGCAGACAGCAATAATGGTTAAATAAATGACCTTTTCAGATATTTACACCACCTACTTATTCTATCAAGGTAATGAAATTAGATGTATCATTGGATGCCTTACTCTGTGGTAGTTTATTTTTAAAAGATACATACACTGGCCTCTAGGGCTGTACCCGAATATTCGAATATCCGAATATTCGTTCGTTGGAGTACTATTTGGGTTTCAATTTCATTATTCAGATATTCGTTTTGTTTGTTTGTTTTTTCCCCGTTTTTTTTTTCAAATTGAATTTATTGAAATCTCCAATATCAACGTAAGAGCTTGTTTGGGGGGTGCTAAAACTTAACCATAAACTTTATTGTTTACTTTCTCCGTCTTTATATTTAGATATTACTTTTCTTTGTTAATCTCCGTCATGGCTCTGGTTGTTTCCAAAGCAACAACAACTTCCTGTCAACAGCGCTACGCTACCTCTCCTTCAAAAATAAAAGCATTTCCATAAATAGGAAGCCAAGCCAAATTACACTTAAAGGCCCTGACACACCAAGCAGTCACCAGAGAACTCGCCGATGCCGACTGTTGCGTTGGCGTGTTCTCTTGCGTCTTGGCCATGTGTCGCACTGGAACCATGGATTTATAATAAGACTGGAACACACCGCAAAGACTTCAGCGGAGCACGTACGAACTGCACATGCGTGAGTAGCAATAACTCTCCTTACCAGCGGGCGGCGGTAGTGTGTATTCGTCATTCAAAAGAGGCAACAACCGGAAGACAGAGAAGAAGAACAGACTACGTGATTTAAACCAACAACAAATAGCGTGTGCGTTCCATTTTCACTCAACATGTTGAATCGGCCGTGCGTCGGCCATGAAAGGCCAAATAAGGCGTGTCACAGCCAACGGTGCGGGACACACCAAATTGAGTTTGGGCGACAGGGCACGCTTCGTCGTCCGACTAACGAAAACGGCCGATTTCGGCCTGACACCAAAGAACACGTCCCGACGGAACACGACTTTTGTGTCGCCTCACGTCTCCTGCTTCTTGGCCAACAGTCGCACTGGAACACACCGCAAAGACTTTAGCCGACGGCCAAGTTGCACGTACGAACTGCGCATGCGTGAGTGGCAATAACTCTCCTTACCAGCAGGCGGCGGTAGTGTGTATTCGTCATTCAAAAGAGGCAACAACCGGAAGACAGAGAAGAAGAACAGACTCCGTGATATAAACAAACAACAAATAGTGTGTGCGTTCCATGTTCACTGTCGTCCATCGAAAACATGTCTTGTGCGGTACTGGAGCTATTGGAGTGTTGCCATTGGAGTGTTGCTTGCGGAAGACATTCTTCGTGCCTTCTTAAAGCGTTTGTTTACATCCCTCACTTCCGTTTCGCTTCTCATGCACTGATTCGCTAGCTAACAGCCAATCGGCCATGCGTCGGCCATGAAAGGCCAAATAAGGCGTGTCACGGCCGACGGTGCGGGACACACCAAATTGAGTTTAGGCGACAGGGCACGCTTCGTCGTCCGACTAACGAAAACGGCCGATTTCGGCCTGACACCAAAGAACACGTCCCGACGGAACACGACTTTTGTGTCGCCTCACGTCTCCTGCTTCTTGGCCAACAGTCGCACTGGAACACACCGCAAAGACTTTAGCCGACGGCCAAGTTGCACGTACGAACTGCGCATGCGTGAGTGGCAATAACTCTCCTTACCAGCAGGCGGCGGTAGTGTGTATTCGTCATTCAAAAGAGGCAACAACCGGAAGACAGAGAAGAAGAACAGACTCCGTGATATAAACAAACAACAAATAGCGTGTGCGTTCCATGTTCACTCTCGTCCATCGAAAACATGTTTCGTGCGGTACTGGAGCTATCAGCCATTGGAGTGTTACTTGTGGAAGACATTCTCAAGCAACCGTTTCGCTTCTCATGCACTGATTCGCTAGCTGAACAGCCAATCAGAGTGATTTCTTTGTCCGACTGCCTGTGGCCGACGCACATGAATCGGCCATGCGTCGGCCATGAAAGGCCAAATAAGGCGTGTCACGGCCGACGGTGCGGGACACACCAAATTGAGTTTGGGCGACAGGACACGCTTCGTCGTCCGACTAACGAAAGCGGCCGATTTCGGCCTGGTGTGTCAGGGCCTTAAGACATAGACAACTGCAACAAAAGTAACAAACACAATGCGATATCCTCTTCAATTTCAAAAAACACAAATTGGGTTAATAACTATAAAACAACAATACTGTAGAAAACAAAATGAATGCCGTGAATACACCAAAATACACGTGTTGAATCGGTTCGCTGTTGATTACTACGCCCCCCCCCCCACCTCACTTAAAGTATTTTTACTACACAACTTGAGTGGTTTGGTGAGTTTGAAGTGTCACTCAGTGTTGTGGGTCACTGTCCGGCTAACTGACCCCTGAGAGCCAAGCGGCTAATCTGTGGAATCCCTCAGGCATTTGTGATAATAAGTCTTGACAATTATAAGCATGCAAACACACACATGTATGAATGAACATAAGAGCAACTAGATATAGTGCTAATTGGTGTCACCTCAGCCGAGTGAGGTGATAACAACCTCCCACCTGTACCAGTGCAGAACATTGAAATAAAACACACGTCCATGTCTGACTTGTCAAACAGAGATAAGCCTCTTTAACAGAGCATTCTGTTTTCACATCCAGTGATAGTTTTAATCTGTTTTTGCAGTTAGATTTTAAATATGCCCCTTAAATGTGGATTGTATTAAATGTTTTATGCAAGGTTAATTTCCCATTTCTGCAATTTGACTGAAATACTGAATTAATTATGAGAGACTGAGCCTCATGGAAATAAATTAAGTATAAAGATCAATGTGGTTTTGAAGACGCACCTTCCTCTCACTCAACTTAATGCCAACAGTGCCATCTAGAGTCTGAACTGTGCATTACAAAAACAGACTTGACAACATTTGCTGAAAAAAAATTAACCAATTTAGATGAGCCTTGCTCGTGGATTTAATGGAGGAATAAAGTTAGTTTTAGTGGTTTATAAATACTTCTCTGTAACTTCTAAATGTATTAAAAAGCCAGTACCACTTTAAGGAATCTTATTATGGCTATGTATCTCCGTGCTTCAGCTGATAGAGACCCTATTCATTCCTCAATAGAGAATTTAAAGCAGCCTGCTCTCTACAATGCATGGGATATTCCATTTATTGCACAACAATTTACATTATCATTCAACCCGGCCCTAACAACTGTGGATAGACACACAAAACACACGCACACAATACCTTTGAAGAATTAAAGGCACAGTAGCATAGTTAGGAGAGTTCATTTAAAGGCCACCTTAAGTATTGAGGTCAAATATAAACACAGTAAGTTGCAAAGTACGCTGTAAATTATGCAAAGGAAAGTTGACCCTTTCATTTTCTCAGTATTCACATTTGATCAAAATGATATCCAATTTAGCCTAGGCCTGTCGCGATAATCGATAAATTGACTTATCGTACGATAAATAAAAATGGACTCGATAACTTTTCTGAGCTCGATAAATTGCCGTTTACATAAAGATGTGACCAGCATTTTAGCCTGGAGCGCTGTGAGGGGCGGGGCTGACACACAGCCAGGTCAGGACACTCCGCGTGCACGTGCAGCAGCGTAGCAGCCAAATTAATAACATAGCGACAAGCGGGAGACAACGTGTGACTTACTCGCGGGGAATTTAAAGTGAAATGGAATTGGTTACAAAACCTACACATCTCGATTCTCCGGTGTGGCAGTATTTTGGATTTCAAACCAAATCAACGAGGCGAACCTACGGACTTGAATGAGCCGGGCGGTGTGTCGCATTGGTTTAAAAAAGGTAGCGACAAAAGCAGGCAATTCCACGCATTTTAAACCACCTAAAACACAACCACCCCATTCCGTTTTCCCAGCTGGGAGCAAACACGGCAGCTGGAGATGGAGAGCCCCCGCCCGACAATGCAAACATGTTGGTGTTCCTTGCTCGAAAACTTAGAAAAACAGATTTGGATATGGCCTGTTGAGGCATCTGGGTCTTTGACAGTGGACTGTACACTTGACTGTTGTTTTAAGGAGGTTTTTTTTGGCTTGTGAGATAATGTGTGCTCATATTTATTTATTTATATATATATATATATATATATATATCTCAGACTGCCAGCTCTCTGTTTTTTATATATATATAAAACAGAGCTCTCTCTCTCTCATAGTCTCTCAATAGTCAGGCTGTTTTCCAGCCTGACTATTTAATTTATTGTTTTGGTTGTGTGTGATTTAATTAATTTATTATAATTTAATTAATTTGTTTTATTTATTATATATAATTTATATATTTTAATATTATTTCACATTTCATTTGCAATGTTGAATGTTCAATAAAAAGTTATGTTTGAAAGGATGTACTTGAATTATTATTATATGTTATCATTATGTCTAAAATGGTCTTAAAACGGCGCCGAGAATATTATCGTTTATCGCAATAATTTCCAGAAAAATGTATCGTCCAACACAATTAATTATTGTGACAGGCCTAATTTAGCCTCTCTCTCATTAAGTGTATTTATGTGGCTGGTGGCGAGTAATGAGACCCTTGGTCTTTGTAAACAAAGAAGGTCATCCCATTCCCATGTCAGGACACTAATATTGACAACAGCAAACATGAAATCCTTTCTTTTCATTATTAAAAATGTAGAAATGTTTGTCTTAGCGACTATCTGAGACAAAGCTTTAATTGACCATTTAAAACTAGGGCTCCTTAACTTTGAATCACTTCAGCTAATGACAACATGTTGATACTTAATTTATTTCAGTGATGTGACGTCTAAACTCCCCAAGGAATTTAGAGATCCATACATGTTGAGAGATTATCTCAAAATGGATACAGACCCCATGAACAGTCATCAGATCCATACAGAATCATCCTATAATGGTCTCCTAAAATCTAGACTCTCCACACAACCTGAATGCAGAACATAATTAAGCTTCATGCAGGAACTTTCCACTGGTCTGACTCACAGTCATGGTTTCCACTAAAAGCCTTTACTTAAAAAAGGACAGCTGGGTACAGAAAACCTGGCAGGGGTAAGCAGAAAGACAAACACTAAGTGCTGCCAGTGTGGCACCTTCTTTAATCCACAAATGATCAAATGAAAGCAGTAACCGCAAGACACAATTGAGCTAAAAATACTCACTAACTTTAGTCTGTGCCCCCTGTCAACTACTCAGACTAAGTTACTTTGCATGTTTGGCTGATGAGCAAATAGCTGCTCTGTTGCCACATTCACGTCAAACGGCTCAACCCACCAAACCACAAAAAAACTCAGCACTCAAATGTCACCAGAATGGACACAATACAAGCTAAGCTAAGAGCAAACCTGATTTACTATAAATAGGCTGTTTTGCCTTTGTGAATTTGTATCTGATGTGTACTCTACCCGCATCAGTTGGGAGTCCAATAAACACTCCTGTCTAACAAGCAGCTGTTGTGCAGACATTTCTTGTTTACTAAAAACACAACTCGTGATTCAAGAGAAAAAGAAAGTATGAGACAAATCAGCCATGGAAATCCTCAATCATTCCATATTAGTTTTGGATTAGGATCAGCTTCGGAGTGACTCAGGGAGATCCATTGATTTTGGTGTCTGGCTTGTGACTGTAACTTTATAACCATTCAGACTAAACCTAAAAAGTGTAAAGACAGGTGTATAAGCTCTCTCCAGACACATGTGAAGACGGTGTGTTTGCATTCCTAGTTTAAAGTCTGGTTACCATTTTTGAGTCAGAGGACGAAAAAAAGACTGAAGCACCCTGGAGCCACATATGTGAAGGGAAAAAGTATCAACAGTGCAACGTGGCATGGGTCAGCTGACTGGTTTCATCATCCAGGCTCACTTCTTTAAAAAGGGTGCTTGTACATTTAACTCCTGCAGCCATATATGCTGAGTTACAGTGAATTACATTAAGTCATGATGCACATTATACTTCCATGTCAAATCTCCAGGACATTCAGACAGGACCATTTCTAATGAGATAGACAATTTCATTATTCATTCATCTGAACAAAATATAAAGCTCATTACACTTTTAGAGATTAATAGATAAATTGGTGGACATAAGGTTCAAAAGCAACCATTTTGATAACTGCTTAAGTACATTTTAAAGCAAAGAAAACAAGTGCTGGTTCTAGCTTTTTAAATATGACAATTTGATCTTTTTCTTTGTCACATATAAAACATGGGAAATAAATCCGGGTTTTGGACTGTTGGCTAATTAAATAAGCTATTTAAGGATGCTAACTTGGCCTCTGGGATTCAAGCCCCATTTACATTACACAATCAAATCTCAGGGACTTTAGGCCAGGACAGTTCCTGAGTATACTAAACAATCTCAACTCTTACATAATATCCAACCATTTCTGTGACCTTTAAGACTGGCCAGGTCAAGTGAGGCATATCTCATTGTCTCCAACATCTTATCAGGAAACAAGGTACACAGTGCTTTGTGGTTATGTCATGAGGTCAAGTGTAAACCACAGATAAGTTGCTGTGGTGTAAGACTACAGGGGCTGGGGTCTCACCTGTTTGGGGTCATCGTAGAAGACCCCCACGGTGCTCAGCTTCGGCCCAATGCTGCAGCACTCGGTGTAGGCTGCACCGCAGTCCTTGTATGATCCCTCGTTGAACTTATAAGCAATAGTAACATTTTTGACAGGAGGTGGCCCAGTCTTTATAATCACATCACACAGTAGTCCGGAGTAAACGATTAAGGCACCAATTGTCCCAATCAAACACACCAGGAGCACGACTAACAGGACCACCAGAATGAAATCAGACATCGTCTCTTCTCAAAGCGGTACAGCTGCAGCCGGGCAATTAGCACGAATATCTTCTCCTCCCGGGTAAAAACACCGAGACTGGGGTCCAGCAGCTTCAAACAATAACTCAAGAACCGTGGCTACAAAAGAGACGGTGTTAAATGTGTGTTTCTAGAACACAATAACCGAAAACGAAAGGGGTAAATGCGTCCAAGTTGACAAGAAAGACTGTTTGTTTATGGTATTTCCCCCAAACACTGAACATGCTTCCCGGATATACTATTCTCGTTTACAGAGAGGGGTGACGTAAATGTATTTTGTTGAACGATTATTTTCTACGGATAAATCATACTTGAGAAATATATCGGCATAATATTAAATAGATATAATCATTAGACATCACTTTTTTAGTTTAATTTAAAATTAAGTTATTCACCATAGAACACACATTCATGCATACAATCCCCCCTTTTCACAACCATGGGTTGACCCAAGAGCTGTGCAGAAAGCTGATAGAGTGCTTGTTAAAGTGATCTTCTGTGTTTTCAGTCAAATATGTAGTTCTTTCACTGATTCCCATGCAGGATGTTGGTGCTATCAATGCTAAATTTAGGGTATATAGTTTGGAGGTTTTGTTCAACCAGTATTGTAAAGTCCTGCTGACATGAAGTTCACCAAACTATGTAATAATAACAAAATATGAATCGAAATACAAAGATGTTTTTGGGGAAATCAAGTTCATTTCATTGTCTTTGTTGATATTTGGAAGAACCAAACATTTAACAAAAATCAGTGGGGGGATGTCAACCATCAAGGTTGGATACTCAACCTGAATAATGCAAAAACTCCAAAAGAATACAGTTCCTGAAGAGTTTATAGGAACATGTTGATTTCTAAATGTTGACTTTAGTGTCTAGATAGCTTGAACTAGAATGTTAATGA
The DNA here is from genome assembly GCF_000735185.1 of Notothenia coriiceps. NCBI lineage: Eukaryota > Metazoa > Chordata > Actinopteri > Perciformes > Nototheniidae > Notothenia > Notothenia coriiceps. The sequence continues at coordinate 141,129 of NW_011332985.1, forward strand.
TGCTTTATGGTGATTTTTTTCCTTAAACACCGAAAAAGATAACTTGCTTGATGATGCCATCTCCTTTGTGTAGGTCATATAGGGGACAGATGGAATTGAGTATTGCCAGCTGCATTTTGGATTTAAGGTTATAAAAACAGAATATCCACATTAAGAATTATGTTATATGTTGTATTTTTGTTTTTCCTGCCGAACATTCTCAACATTATTAAACTGTAAAAGCAATGAAGGCAGAACGGATACTCCTTAAAAGCTTGTTTTGTAAGGACTTGAACTAAATATTTTTCTGAAATATATTTTCTTCATTTCAAATGTCTGGGTAAATATATAATATGATCTATTCTACTGTTACGTTTGTTTTTGTAAATCCTGGCTTTGGTGTTCAAAAACTCTAAATCGTCACAAAAACCTTGTTTTTACATGTGCACAAATGAGTCTGCAAGACATCTTGCCTTTCATTACAATGTGAGTTTATCAATGCTGACCCTCTTTATGGGATAATCCAGGAATAATGTCAGTGTTTTATTCAGTGAAAATGTAGTTATAAAAAAAGAAAAGACTTGCAGTTGCAAAAAAAACACACACAATGAAAGACAACAGATCCTAGATGTTTTAGCATTAGAAATATATTTAATACTTAAAGACATAACAGACAGAAACACTTTTGCAACAATCTGTATTCTATTTTGTCGGCAAACAATTAGAATCAAACATTTAAACAATTTTCAAGAACCCTATCTAATATGAAAACACCTAATTATTAGGCACGCTTTATCTTCAACAGAAACGAAAAACGGCAAATGCACATCAATGCAACTCACAAAGCAATGTTTTTGTATGTTGCCTAACACTGTCGTAACTACTTTAGTAAAAACACATGAATTGTGATTTTATATTGACATTATTGGTCTTTAACCTGCACTTTGCCCATTGAGAAACAGTTTTACATACTTTAGAAAGTGTTTATGCAAAAAGGCACTAGAACTGGCCTTTGAAACTTGAAAAGTTGGTCGATAAATGGAAGTTTGATGCCAAACTTTGAAATAAAAACCAACAGTTGATTGCTCTGTTAGTCAGAGTCATCTGTAATATCATCTTGATCCACATCTTCCGTTCTGTGGACCTTCGTACTTTCCTCAGAGTCCATCTCCTGGGCCTGTCAGAAAGCACATGAGAAACATTTGGCAAACATTTCAAGCAGGGAGTCTCCCTGTATGCCTGTCTGTATTTAAGTGAACATGTATATGCAGGGGCGGTTCAACAGGGGCGAGTGCCCACGTAACACTGACCAGGGACCCCCCTGTGTTACGATTTATTGGAGCTAAATCAAATCAGAGACCCGGGTGTACAGTGGAGATTAAACTGTTCATTACCTTATATAAAAGCAAATACTGTTTATGTTTTTTAATTAAATTGTAACTTAAAGTTACTGAAACAAATACTCTAAATGAAAAAAACTACTGAAACAAAGGACTGTAACATTTACTAAAAACAAATACCTTTACAAAAACACATACCAATTACTGTATTTTATGTTTATTTTACACAATTACTTTATACTGTCTTTATCTTTTATTGTGCCCCTCTCATGAAATAACTGGCCCCAACCGGGCCCCCGCAGTAAAATTGGTCTAGAACCGCCGCTGTGCATGTCCTTTGCATCTTCTCAAGAACCGTTTCTGATCAGCTTCCCACTTGGCTGGTGTATGGCAGGGGATCTATAAGTGATGATGTAGTGCATTTTGGCCTGTAACAACAACATTGTTGTCCTGTATTGTGCAGAATCTCTGTCTGTCCATATGTATGACCTGCCTTCACATATTTAGAGAACCGGTCAAACAATAGACTTCCTGTTTGGCAGTGCCATACCTCAGTACTCAATAACTGCTTGCATATAGCAGCATTATAGAGAAACTACATAACACAGGGTCTTAGAACTAACATCATATCAAATGTTTCCTAGTCACAAACAAATCATTAGCTTGCTTAAATGTGACCTATCATGCACAATGCACTTTTGTACGTCTTTTATACATGAATGTGTCCCCGGTGTTCCAGGGAACTCACCAAGTGTCAGAAAACACAACCCTCTCTATTTTCCTTCATACCCAAATCTCTTAAAAAGGGGCTGCAACGGATCTGATACAGACTGATCCAGATTTGAACACTTCTATGACGTCACAAAAGTGGCGCTACGGCTATTGGGCCAACTCCACCAATCAGGAGGAGACAGCCACGGACATTGCCGTTCGAAAGCGCTGGTAGTACATATGCCAGGCCTGTAGATGGTGCTGTTCTCACAGAATCAGCCCATGCAAAGACAGTGTTAAATTGAGCGAAATGAGGAATGGCTAAAATGCATGATCTGTTTGGTATTTTGAAAAATAAAAAGTATAAATATGCCTTATATAGGTATGGTCCTACACTATATTGTTCAAATATGGCATGATAGGTCCACTTTAAAGCTCTAACAATTTATCTTATCAGCCTTCTTTCAGCTGCCTGTTTACTGACCTGTATGGGTTCACCTTCACAAAGTAATGACCGACTCAGCAGCAGTGGAGCCTGTTGTTTGGCTGGCTTATATAACTGACTGTGTTATGACTGTGAGCTGCTTATCCCTTCAAATAAAACCTGTATTATGGTCCCCACTCCTGCTAATCCTTTCAGCCACTTTACGCTTACTTACACTATATGTTTATTTACATCTATTGTTCAGGTTTATTAAAAGTTTTTATTCATTTGCCCCTGTTTTATGAATTTGTTTAAGGTAAACTCTCTGATCTTATTCTATGGCTCTAATCTCCAAAATTCCCTCCAGGCTGTTTTGAAACACACCACTGTGAATACTAATTATAATATAAACAATGCAAACATTTAAACCTGTGTTCTCTGTAGTTTTTACACCAAATGTTAAAGAATAAAACATTTTATTTCTCATTTATTTCTCAAAATTAGGGAGACAATCCCCTTTCTGTATCAGATGTGAATGTAAAGCCGGGAAATGGCAGGTACCTCATCCTCTGACTGCTCCTGAGGCGGCGATTGCTCTTCTTCGTCCTCATCCTCACTTCCGTGGGACCGCTGAGAAAGAATCTCTTCACCCTGCAGCATATAGCGTTGCTTTAGGCAATTTACTTTAATACATTTAAGAGAGAAAAGTAATACAAATTCAAATGTTGTACCTTCAGGTTTCGATTTTTCAGGTTGCCAATCCAAAATGCCTCCTGACAGTTGTTGAGCGTCAGCATGGCCTTCACTCTGTAAACAAAGAGCTCCAGGCTCTTCTTCAAGGCTGGTACGTGATTGGTCAGGCTTGTATCCTGGTTCATCTGAGCAGCAACACATAATGACGATACAACTTAGTTAAAGAACACCAAAGGAGTTACATGCACAGGCTGTCACTTTAATACAAAAGGAATATGTTGTCCTCAAAGATTGGTACATTTGGCATCAGTACATTCAGAGATATGTCCAGTTAAAGAGTTAGAAATGAAGAGGCTAGAGACAGCGTGTTCTGTAGCTACCTTAGAGTATCCACACATATGATGCAGCTGCCGGGTGCTAAGCTGAAAGGTTTTCAGCAGGCTCTGGACATCCTCCTTCAAAAGAAAAACATGAATCACACATTCATCAAACTGGCAACACTTCATTTCACATGGGTTTTTCACAACACAGAACGTCTATTTCTGAGCTTAACCATGCCAACCCATGTTTGAATCAAGGCAGAAACCAATGATTATTCCCATTATGGATTATAATTTCATCTATAAAATAAAATAATAATAAAAGATGTGCAGATCAGTTCTTAAGCCCGAGATGATGCATTCAAATCCCTTGTTTTGCCAGTCCAAAGCTACGAGCTATTCAGTTGAATATAGAAAACAGAGAAAGGTAGGAATTTAAGAGGTTAAGTTATGGTTCATCGATTATAGAAAGGTTTGTGATTATTTTTCTGACAATTAACTACTTGTTGCAGCTCTTTTTTTGTATGACACATAAGAAGAAAACATGCACTTATATTATAAAAGAATCAACTTGTTCATGGAGAAGCTTGGAAATCCTGTGTATGTATAAACATCTTTTCTTACTTTGTGTCTTAGTATTTGTATTTTAATATAATATATTAAAAATATTTGGCTTGCATTAAATCAGGATCAGGGCAAACTCACTTAAGTCAAGAATGCTGTAGTTGTGTGTTGTTTGCAGAAGTTAATGACATCAAAGTAAATTACTTAAGATCACTTTCACCGTTTTTTAAGGCAATATTTATGCACAATTTCAATTTTTTAACATTTACCTTAATAAGGCATATACTACTTGTCATGCGTACCATGTGCCTTTTGAAGCTGTTATCAAGAAGTGGCATTCCAAGCCTCAGGAAAGACTCCAGGAAAAGGCGGCCATACTACAAAAACATTATAATCAGTTAATACAAATTCATAGCAGTTTCACATGAATCTTTTTCAGCGCACACAGCTAACTCACCTTCAGACACACGATGAGCACCGGCCTGGAATCAAACACCTATAAGAAGAGTTAGGAAGACATGTGAGCAGATGAACCAAACTGAATAAACATATTGTATTGGATAAAAGCCATGAGATTCAATTAAAAGTATTACAACAAATATAAAGCTAATGCTGGAAATAGATGAGGTCCAATGTCAAACCAAGCACAACAAAGGTTCACAGCCAATAGATGATGCCAACAGACCTTCCCTAGGTTGACCAGGATGTGAAAGTCTCTGACAGCCAGGTTCCATATCAGCAGCTTCTCGCTCTGAGCCTTGAAGGAGAACATTATTGTTATCGTTAAAACACAAACGCACACACAATGCATAGTCTCACTTATGTGAATAATTAAGTATAAATGTTGACAAGACAGATGTATTAGTATTTTGTGGCTCTGATTATATTCAGTTCTAAGGTAAATAGCAACTGTGTATAAAGTGCGTGTATGCTTGAAAGCTCATTGTGCAGTGCGACCCCCAGTGGCTGACCTCAGAGCTGTCACTGACTTTGCAGGCAGGAATCTTCCTGATGGCCTTTTCCAGCTCGGTCATCATCACCTTGTAATACACCAAGAAAGTCTGCCTGAAGTAGAAGAAAAAACAGGATAAAGTACAATCTAACTGCAATCCAAGTTACTTTACAATAATCACTAACAACTTTTTATTTTGCAACGAGATATCGAATACAATGAACTGATGGTGATGAGGGTCTACCTGTTGAGAGTGGGCCATGATGCAGAGCTCTCGTCTTTCGCTGCCTTGATGAGCTCAGGGATTCCCTCTCCAGCTATTTCCTCCACTGCCTTCAGAACATCGTCAACATGCGCCATGTACATTCTGCAGAGAGCAGAAAAGATCAAAGATATCACAGTTAAGAACATTAAGATGCTTGTTCACAACTATAAAAATCGCATATTTGATGATAAAAACTGTTTACAAGAAACTGTGCACTTTATAAACGTGCTTGCGCTAGGTTCTTATTCAGAGAAATGCTTTAAAAATACCAACTTTATGAGTTACCATCATTTCCCTAAACTGCTGGTGTGGATATGATGGACAGCTCGGTGGGCACTTTATGCTTTTTTGTTTGCTTCTACTACAGCACTGCACTGGTTTGCATTGAACGCAAACGTACAATAGACTCATTTAGAAACATAAATATGTTTGTAAAGTTCTTTAGAGATGATGCTCCCGATACAAATTCATTAAATCCTTGGGGAAAGTTTACTTTATTGACTTTGTGCAGATGAGTAATAAAGCTAGTCCGACCCATACTGGAACTCTAAGACTGTAACCAATGTGGATATCTGAGACCTATAAATAATGCTGATCTTAGTTAAGAAACATGTCACAGTGGAACATACTACCAATCGTGTCTCTTTGGTGGTCAAACTATGTAATGGCAACAGGATTTCTAAATAATTACCAATATATCTGAGACAATTCTGTACTTTTTTACTTATTGTCTATCATACACAGCAACATATGTCTGATAAACTGATTTCCATTGCCAAAGTGTCAGCAAGGCTTTCAGGAATCATGTCTGCTTTTCATCCATTTTGCAATCAAGTTTTTCTTGGACCAAGATGGCCATTTCTGACAAGCACACCCACTTTAGGACTGTATGTAGTGCTTCATTGAATTTGATCCCTCGCTCCTTCTCTCCGCTGGCCGTCACCCAGCTTTGGCCCAGGAAACGTTTGGCAAGGGAGGCTGGGAAGAAAAATCCAACATTATCATCACAGCCCATTGGATAGCAGACAAATTGGATTTAGTGAGGCAACATGTCACGACTGACCGGTCTGCTCTCTGTGGGCAGCAGGGTCCCCCCCCCTCTCTGACACAGTGGACAGAAGCTGGGAGAGGGTCAGGGCTGTGCTGAGATTTGGCATTGTGCTGCAGAAGTTCATCAGGTACTTAAAGCTGTGTCTAAACAGAGAGGGACAAAAAACACAATTTAAAATTCTGATATTACGTTGTTATTTGGAACCAGTGCAAATGTCCATTCTTCTTTGCTAGGCCCATGGCAATTACAAATACCGTTATCTCTTTTGTATTAAGAGTGTTTTTTTATTCAGTTATTTGGAGTTGTGCTTTGTTGTAATTCTGTCATTTTGAGCAAAAAGGATACTGCATTTACTTCAATTTTGAGGCCCCCAAAGTCGTTGAATTTCATAAACAAATAGATCGGTAGATTAAAGAAAGAAAAAAAAGGTTTATTGACAGTAGTTACACTTCTGCCTCTAAGCTTTATCACTCACTTTACAAGCTGCTCCAGGGTCAACTCAGCACTTTCCTCTTTTAGTCGTTCAGCCAAAACCCCCAGAGCCTTCTTCAGTAAGCTCCGCTGTCCTGGCTGGCTGAATCCAGACCTGAAAAATACAAATACAAACAGACACATTAAAGCAGGGGTGCCCAATACGTTGATCGCAAAGGTAGTGTGGGTAGATCGCATGGCATTGAAAAAAAAAAAATAATAATAATAATAATATTTTTTTAATTTTAATGTTTTTAAAGTTATCCTATCATCCATCCTTACTATGGCATTTGCCACTTGATTGACGTACAGGTAAGCCAGTCTGAGTTGAATTGTGCTATACGGGTTCATGCAGTTATGAGTGGGGCTCACCTCCTCATCTGAAGCGCAAATGCGGCGCACTATTATGCGCTTATGCGGCGCGCCACAGTTTAGTCCACTAGCATCCCCCCCCCGCGCTCGCGACACAGATTGGGCAGGGGCGGCCCTGTAGGTCAGGGGTCCCCAACCCCCCGGTGTTACTACCGGGCCGCGAAATAGCTGTGAGTTTATCGTAATATTTGCAGAATTATAAAAATATAAAAATATTGTATAAAAACAATTCTTTTTTTTAAAAAGCNACATGTACCAGCCATTGTTAACCAATCAGAAGTGGCCCATGATAGAAGGTGATAGACAGATTGATCCAATCATCTGCCAAGTATTTTTGAAAGTGCCTGCCCTTTCCAAATGGCTTCCAATGGAGCTTTCCTAGATGGTTTGGTGAAACAAACCTGAGTCAGGTTAGTAATGCTCCATCACATGTTTTACATCTATTACAGGGTGAATCTTGAACTGAAGCTTGACTTTAAAGCAACCCAACGGAAGTTTCATGTAACTTTAGTTCTTTCACTCGTAGCTCGGGCTGCGGGGGTGCTAGAGACGGGAGCACGTTGATGCGACCTTCCTAGCCGGAGATACGGCCGCATTTTACAATAAACTTCCGTTGGGTCGCTTAAAAAAATATATCGCGAATCGAATCGCAATATTTGTCAGAAAAATCGCAATTACATTTTTTCCCAAAATTGTGCAGCCCTACCGCGATACATTAAAGTCAGACTGAAGCATCCTCTGTACATCAGTCAATCCTCACAGTAAATACAGAGCTAAATCCCAGATCAAATCCACGCTAAAGGCTCTTTGAGCATGTTTTCACTCAGTGATTGTGCTGTTATGTTCCATGTTTGTTTTTCATGTATTGTGTCTTTATATTTATCTATGTTGAGGTTACACATGGAGCTGCTGTGATGCAAGTCACATTTCAGACTTGATCTGACCAATAAAGAATTATCGTATCGTGTCGTATGTCCACCAGAAATGTGTAGCTTCCACTTCCTCACCCAGCAGGGCGTCGATCTCCTCCAGGTCTCCCTGGTGCTGTTTCTCCTCACAGAGTCTCAGGAGGCGAAAGAATGGAGACAGACAGAGAGGAGACACTCGCCTGCCCCCACAAAATACAGAAAAAAAACATCTGTTTGATTACATGCATGTTTGTGAGATATATAAACATATACTGAAATTGTACAACTGACTGAAATGTATATATACATATATCATGGTGGTGGGAGTGGGGTGACTGACTTGTGTGCCTTCTGTGTTTGACTCTTCTGCTCTCCTTTGTTCTGGAGCTCTGTGGCCAGTAGAGGCAGCAGGTTGATGGCGATGCCTCCCTGACTCTCCTCGTCATCCAGGTTGTATATCACATGGGGCGTTAAGGGGAAAGAGCTGAGAGGCACAAAGACGAGAGATTAATGACATTTGAAGTATATTAAAACAAGTTGCTTATGCTGCCAGATATCCATCACTAACCCCAGTATGTCTGGCCCTAGATCCACCACAAAGTCATCCTGGAAGTCATCGAGGACAGTCTTTCCGATCTTTTCCTGTTTTAGGAGGAAAATAACAAGACCACAATGATAAGTCATGATTTAATAGCGTCTTATGATAGATGCAGGTCGATGTGTCCGCTGAGAAAGCTGAGTCTCCTGCTGGGGGAAGCGGTGGTAGTGCCTACATGTAACCAAGATGCATTGTGGGGCATTGAGGGTCCCCGACTGGCCATATCCTCCTGCAAAGCTTATGTAGCTACAGCCTCAGATTCTGTCTTTACCCAGGAAACAAATCCTGTCAATTCTTTTTCTGACCATCACCTATCAATTCTGTCAACGTATTATTGTGGCTCTACAGTCAAATGTACATTTTTTGTCATTTTTCAGATGCCATTATGCTGTTATACACTTAGCCAGTTTGCAAAACAAGCAACGAGAACAAGAAAGTCCTGTTTTTTAGAAGGTATACACAGCTGACTCTGAACTGAAAACGCCTGTAGCCTGACGCTGATGGTTACAGGAAACAGAAGAGATTTTACAGCTGAGAACTCTGCACTTAGGAATTTAAATTAAAATTTACCATCAACACTGATTGGACACCCTCATAAAAAGTAGCCCATTACTAAAGTGATGGGAGGAGCTATTAAAAAAGGAAGTTTGATACATGTTGGTTTCAGACACACCTGCACCTGCGGGTCTAGGATGGAGCTCAGGATCAGGTTGGCCAGTTCATCGTAGTACAGAGCTGCAGCCTCCGCTGAGCTCTCACTGCTGGACTTCACCAGCTCCAACAGCGCTGCCACCTGAGACAAGACACACACACACACACACACACACACACACACACACACACACACCATCAGACCAGACACCTGCAGGTACAATCGCTCTGCTCTGTGGGCAGGTGTAACAAAAGTGGAGAGAATACTCCTCATCAGCTGACAATGATGAGCCTTTTTATGGTTTTGAAGGAGATATAACCATCATGTTTTTGCTTGACCTCTGAGACAGGGAGGTCACAGCACAAGATGAGTTACTAAGAACATCATAACTGCAACACATACATTGTTTTTTCTGATTGCTCTAATGCTTCATGTGTACCTGTCTGAGCGTCTCCTGAGGCAACAACCCATTCTGGGACTCCTTCACTTTAGGTCTGGGGCAGTCGGAGGCAGAGAGAGGCATGGAAGGATTAAGTGAAGTAAGGAACAAGGAAACAACTGCTTATGTTCGTGAGTACCACCACCCCTTACCTGGCGGCCCCCATGCTGCCTATAATCATGACAGCACCAATGATGCCGATACGCTTGTACTTGGGCACAGTGCTGGAGAGCTGTTTGCGGATCACTATGTGCATGTCGTCCTGAGGGGAGAAGTTATTACAGTTATTAGCAGCTTTAGTTTGTTTTTGTTAGTGATAGTTATACCGTTTCACAAGTACTGTATCTACATAAACATACAAACCCTTTTTTGAAAGAATATATAGAAATGACCATGATGAAATCTTTTGATTTGGGAGTCAACTAGAATTATTTCCCTACCACACTCAGAAGAAAACAATGTTAACATTAGACTAGGGCTGCTCAATTAATCGTATTTTAATCGCGATTACAATTATGGCTTGCAACGATTATGAAAACAACGTAATTGAAATAAAACGCTAATTTTTTTATTATTATTATTACTTTTTAAATAAAAAAAAAATGTTTGGCTTTTCAGTTGAATTATACTTAAAGTTTAGAGTAATCAACTGTTAAAAGCATACTATTCAAACAAATATTCTCCAATAAATGGATGTTTTCAAAGTCAATGAATAATCACATTTAATAATCACAATTACAATTATTGACCCAAATAATCGAGATTATGATTTTTGCCATAATCAAGCAGCCCTACATTAGACAGGACCCGACTGCTTAGTTGAATGGCATTTGATCGACCACAAAATTGAAATCATGTTCTTGTTGGATTTTAAAAGACTAAACTTCATGTTGAAAACAACAGGCATTAACGTAGTTGGAAAGCAATAGCATAGCGCCATTTCCAGAAATGCCAAGTGAGTTACATTTTTGTTGTTCACAAAAATTTATGATTTTTTAAGCGATTCAAAAAAACTAAAACTGAAATAATTTTACCTTCATTTTGGTTTCAATTTCATACGGTTATCTTAACCACGCAATACATTTTTTATGTAATTTTTCTTAAAAGGCAATTTTTCTTTTTAGTTTTAGTTTTAAACTATATCTTTCACTGCTTACTATTGTTTTGGTGTATAGTAACTCTGTTGCAATAAGAGCAGAAATTATGAAAAAGCCTGAACGGTCTTGTGAGAGTGCACCTGGATGAGAGACCCCTGCTGCTGCTGTCCGAAGGCCAGAGTGCTCAGGAGGTGGAAGAGCCTGCGGATCTGCTGAGGAGTCAGGTTGTCCATGTAGTCCAAGATTCCCTGCATCAAAGAGTGCGCTCAGTTAAAAACCAAACGTAATGGTAAGATACTAAACGTTATATTCAGGATATATCTGCTAGCTACAAGCTGTTGGTTCATACATTCATGTTGCTTATATTTCATTCATACATTTGTTTCAGTGTGATTTGGTAAGCGGCTCCAACAGCAGATATATACGAGTCACCCTCTTACCTTGACAAAAACAGCATACAGGGACATTTCTGAAGGCTTCTCTGTAACAAGGCCGCAGAGCAGCTCCAGAGCCATGTCCACCTCCCCCCCCACACCACTGCACACATGGGTCACTAAAGAGCCAACCACCTCCTAGCAAACACAATACAGGAAGAAATGAAAATGACTTATTAGACATAACACAACTGACAAACAGGTTTGTATATATTCCTTCAAACTAATCCTAAACCCACCTGTTGGCAGTAAGAGTCAAAAGCAGCGAATGAGTGTCGGTACATGTGTCCTCCAAAGGGCACCACACAGGGGTCATGGGAGCGCAGCAGACCCTGAGCCAGAGCCAGGATGGAGGGGAAATACCCTCGCATCACCTACAGAATCATCATTAATTAATACAACATGTTATTAAAATACAAATGTTGACTACAGCAGTATAAGTGCACAGTGCTTCTGCGTTTATATTTCATCTTGACCCACCTGAGCGTAATCTCTAAAGGTCCTCTGGAGCAGGGCCTCCTGGATCAGCCCCCCCCTCACCTTCAGCTTCACCAGCCGCTCCGCCCCCCGCCGGCTCTGGTTGGCGTTGGTGGAGTGGAGGATGAACAGCACCAGCACATCTATCACCTGACATGGCAGAGCACTTTTTAAGGGAGAGATACAGGGATACATACTCCCACAGGAGCATATAGTGTAAATGTGACACATACAAATAAAGTTCCTATATGACTCTGCTTCAAAATGTCTATGGGGTCCAGACTTTGTGACTGGTTTTCAAGATATTTAGTGCACAGCATGATATCTTTTTATATTTTATAATAATTATAAAGTAACAACTGTTTTCAAAATGTTTTTACTTTGTGTTTTAGAATAGTGGTTCATATAATTAGACTTGTGTCCGCACAGAATAGAATCCAAGGCTTTATTTTTAAACAAACCAACTCAATACCCTGATCTGAGGAGAACACACCCACCTTATGGTCCTCCGCTTCATCCACAGACTCTATTGCCTGATGAAAAACACCACAGTAAAAGTTAAGTAAGCAACTCTCAAATTGAATTGAGAAGACTGAACGAGCATTTACTAATCAATCAAATATAAGGGGGCTAAAATATGGATTCATTTCCCACCTTGAGCCAAGCCTCAGAAATCCTTTTCTGGAATCGCACCGCTGACTTGATGCCGTCCAACACCAAGGCAACGCTGTCCTGGCTGCTGCTGCTGCTGCTGCTGCTGCTGCGGCGGCCTGCTGCTGTGGAGGAGGACCTGCTCCGAAAACAGATGGAAGTGATGAAAGATCAAAAACCTACTACCAATTTGTTCCTGACAAAATAAACTGATCATAGTTTTGAGTGGGGATCTGTGTTGTCTTACGCTGCGGATCCTTTGCTCTTCATGCGGCTCTGGGAGGCCTGCAGCACCGGAGGGAGAACACACTGCTCCAACTCCAGCTTTTTACGAAGACTACACACCACCTACACAAGGTAAGAACACATGCCACATTGATTTTCAGAATATATGACTTTAAAAACGACCATGTGGTGTTTTCTAAATGCTGTGGACAGGACTCTGAGCTCTCACCTCATAGACATCAGAGGCTGAGACAGAGTGCAGGATGAACTTCACCACCAGAGGAAGGTCCTCCAGCTGGACGGCTGCCAGAGTGGCCATGACGGCTCCACGGACCTGAGAGGGCAGACAGTGACGTGTAACAGCGTGGTGAAATGAACTTTAATAATTTATCCAATATAACTGTGATACAGGGTGCAGGCAAGTGCCTTCAAAAATATATATGTCTCGATACTGGCTTTATCCAGGGTTTTTACACCTTTTCCAAAGTCAAATTCAAGAGCTTTCAAGGATTTCCAGCAGCCGTGGGAACCCTGTTTATCTCATATGTTTTATTTTCTCAATTTTCCTTACTGGCATGAACCCTGTTATCAGTCTGAAATAAAGTGAGAATTGAAAGTTGTTCATGTTTACTTTATTCATTCTGCTGTCATCTGTTACTAAAGAAATGTGTGTGGTTAGCATGTTATAGCCTTGTATGTTAATCTTTAAAAAAAGAATGCTGTGATCTGTAACTCTTTTCTGAGGTATTCAAAAGGGTATTCAGTATTTTCCAAGGTATTGGTAATGGTGACAGTACTATCCTGTGTCTCTGTATGGGTGTGTGTTTGTAGTACCTCAGTAAGTAATGAGGTACTAAGGTTCAGACTGGAGAGGGCATCCAGGATGGGAACAGTCAGCTGAGTGTTCTCCTGAAGTAAAGAGCTACACAGAAGAGATGAAAGTAGCAGTTAGTAATATCACTCTGAACAACAACCACAGGATCTGCAATCCAGACTGACAGAACCCACTTGAGCTCTCTGGCTATATCGTTGTGCTGGGTGTCATCCAGTATCTCTGGCAGACTAGTGATGATGTCACGCTGGACCTCCACAGGTGCGACTGACACCAGCTCCATGAGCTTCACCGCCAACTCCTGCGCATGACAGGGAGGCAGAAATAAACACATCACCGTCTAGAAATGAGTGATGACTGAAGAAGAGATACATGATTACAGGTGTAATGGAACAGAGGAGCAGAAACTGTTATGACTACAGCACATGCAACCTATCGTCACAGAAATGACTACCTTGCTGTCCACAACTCGGTCGAGCCATTTAAGCTGGTTAATTATTATGTGAGGAATACTGAGCCCTCCATCTCCAGCTCTGAGAAAGACAGAACAAGAAGACATTTAGAAAAACAGGCGAAGTGTATAACATGGTGAAATAATGTTAAGTAAGCTCGTTAAAATACTAACCCATCAAGCATAAATTCAGGGATTTTCTCGATCAATGTGTTGATGATAGGGGTCTAATTGAAAAGGAAAATCAGATTAAGGATTTGTGGAAGAAATACTGTACATTTTTCTCAACACATTTTGCATTTGTGTGCCGAAAAATAACTGTTTGAATTCATCTTGCTGTTTGACTTATTTTGTCAAAGAGCGATGCAGTTGTCTTTGACAGAATATATGCAGGAAATCTGACCTGCAGGATTTCAATCCCCAGCAGCATGCGGAGCAGACTTTCCTGAAATGAGCTCACACAACTGCAACACAGAAGAAAACATGTCAGTACTTCACATCATACAGTCAGACTACTGACACAGGTTCGGTTTAGGCTGAAAGGTTAGCTTATTGATAAGTTAGAAAATAATAGACAACTGATAATTGATCAAGGAATAAAAAGAACACCTGCGACCTGCCAAATACAGGGTACATGTTGACTGTACAATGTGCTGGTCATCCGCAAACATCACAGGTCTTTCTTGTAAGATGTAGGTGAGGGAAAGAAAACAGACCCTGTAGCTGATTCTTCATTTATGTATTTGTATGCTAATATTGCAGAACAATATGGTTTCTAGGCCTCTCAAACTAAGAGATGTCCTGCTTTTCGCCTGTTCTAAATCACATTTAACTGAATATTAACTTCTACCTCAAGTTTTAAACCAGGTTGATTTATCAAGAAAATAATACAGCAGAATCATCCATAATGAAAATAATCATCATTCTCGCCCCAGTTGTATTTTTATGAATGGAAAGTTGTGCTTAAAGGTGGGGTAAGTAATTTTGGAGAAACCAGCTTGAGTGCGCTAGAATTGGAAAAAACACAGCCGGAAAAAATCTGCCACTTCCTTACAGAGCCCCTCCTCCAACACACACGAACGCGCACATGACCAATGAGGGCACGAGATAAGTTTGTGCACAGATGGAAGGCTGACAGGCAGGTAGGCCATACAGTTATTTTAGCCGGGCCGGAAAGTGTATCTCGAGCCGGTTTCTCAAACTTACCTACCCCACCTTTAATATTGCTTCTATTTTAGAAGAAGACGTACTTTATTAATCTGTTGTGTTTACACACATTACACACACAGGGGAGGATATACATGCACAAAGACTATTAGCATCAAGTTTTCTTTTTAAGTCACCTGGAGTCCCCATCAGACAATCGTGGGACACATGGAAGAAGGCAGTTCCTAAACCGCTCAGGTTCTTCAATATGAGACTCCAATCCAGCGGTGAATTCTTGAACAATCTGAGCAAAGAAATGGCAGAGAAACATAACTTGCAAAGATTAAACATACTTCATAATATGTGTAGATATACAGTATGCTCACTACCAGTGTACGTGTCCTCTCCGGTTGCTGAATGTTACAGGGAATGTGATACATGCAAAATGGAAATCCTCCTATTTGCATAACTCAGGTTGCATTCATATGGTGGTTGGTCTTTATATAAGTTTTCCTAAAATTTGATTTAAATAATTACAATATATTGCCTTACTTAAAGTATCACAATGTATCGTAACTTAACGGCTCATCATTACATGAATATATCAACAGATTCCTGCAAATACACAGCTCCAGTGTGTATACTTACTCCAGGATACCTGGGACTCTTCTGCAGTTGTTTCTTTATCCTTTTTTGGAAAACGACTTGGTCGACAGCTGGATCAGAAAAATCAGAAGTGGAAAAATGTATTTAATTTACTGGCATGGCATGTTCTTAGTTTAGTTTTTGAACTTGGTCAGAGTGTGTTTACCAATCTCATTGGACGTGCCACCTTGTTTTAAGGTGACCCCTGCCTCTCGAAGAAAGACACCAAACACACTTTCATTGGTCTCTTCTGGAGCAGGTTCCTTTGGTTGGCGACCAGTGCTGCGACTCTTCTTCGCCTCTTTGAAGATAAGAGAAACACTCTTTAATAAAACAGTTTTGATGTGCGATTAATTTAAACAGTATCACAGTATTGGGCTGCCCATATAGATGTTTTAGAAAATGTGTCAAGGTGCCATAAGTTAATAAGGGTTTATTGGCTGGTGTAATCATGTCAGTGTGGTGGAAACATGCAGTGGTTCTGTCAGATCACTGTCATAAACTTGTGATGCTGTCCTCTCAATGAAATAGAATATAGAGTATACAGTCGGGATCTAGGGATTTTTATATCATAGTAGGCACGTACAGGAACTTCAAAGGGAAATCCTGTACTGACACATACATGTGAACTGCTGTGTATAAAGCTTACTAGTGCTCGTAGTAGCTGCCTCTACTTTATCCGCAGTCGAGCGTCTCTTTTTACGCAACATCTGAAAAAATATAAAAGACAGGAGGTGTTTAATGTGCTAGACCAGGCTAGCGTCCACAGTAGCAATCAAGCTAACGTGTTGTTTACATTTACATTAAAATACTATGCTTTGGCTAGGGTATCAGCTAATCCAGTCATTTATAAAATATACAACAAACATGACATGCTTTAACGTTCTGGCTTTTTAACAAGTGTATGTTGTCAGTAACATTCATAATGATAAAAGTGAGACATACTTTTAATAGAAAGACGATCCCACAGACGACGATTTGATGTACAATCCCAGAGACTGAAGTTACAAAACAAACCTACGCGCCAATGTGCTTAAAAACGTCACCAACTGCAGTTAGGGATCATCTTCATGGAGTTTAGCGTAACAGAATATAATTTTTTTTAAAACCTAAAGATGTCTGAGAATAATATGTTTATACATTATATTTATAATAGCGTCATAAGTTAGCCTGTTGACTGAATTATCTTTGGTGATATTTTTTTATTTAAAGTGATCAGTCGTTAACATTACAACCGTTACAACATGTTTCAGATGGTCTCTAACTTTCTTACATTGGGTTGCATGTATTTATCAAACCATGTGTTCTTTTTTGGGCGGGGTTGAAACTGTCGACTTGTTTAGTCACAAAGACTTGATCCGGGATACGCCGTGTGCAGAAACATGCAAACCCCCAGAGCTCCGTACCTGCGCAACCACATCGAAGAGTTTGGAGTTGATTGAGCTGATTCACTGCCATTTCCTGCTCTTCGCCTAAGCATGGTTTACTCATGACGTTTGAACTCATTAACGTAATGATTTAAGAACTTAACGAGACTTCGCATGCTCATCCAACACAAACAAACACACATCTATCTGTCGTAACATAGGTGCACAAATTCACGTGTAAAGGTGTACCTGAGGGGCTCAAGTGCCGCATAATTATGCATAGGCCTTTGGGATTTGGGGTCCAAATAAAGTGGATATTTTGTTTGCCTCTATGGTTATTCATGTAATAACTTGGACTTATCTCTATAAGTAGGCTCCATTCATTTTTACCATTATTGTATTTTTTTGTATATGAATGTGACGGTATTAACCTGGAACTTTCAAAGCGGCCGTCCCACAGGCTGCACGGTGTGAACTATCTTGACAACAAATACAGTGTCTTTGAACATATAGGGATTGCAGTCTATGGCATTGCTCAAGAAATTGAAGCAGGCAGTGTTTTCTTGGATATTGAGGTGTAGTGTGTGACCAATAAAAAACGAAAAGTATCTACCATGGCAAGAAAGGCTACGAAGTTTTACGACTTCTCGTCCAAACTACTGACGGGGGAAACGTTTAATTTATCTTCACTGAAGGGCAAAGTTGTCCTCATTGAGAATGTTGCTTCTCTCTGAGGTACGACCACCAGGGATTACACCCAGATGAACGAGCTCCACGAGCGGTACGCCGCGAAGGGGCTCGTGATTCTGGGAGTGCCCTGCAACCAGTTCGGCCATCAGGTGAGAGATAACCGTCAGCAGATCTGCTGTCTTATCGACCTTCAGCCACACTGTGGTTATTTGTATTTTATGAATTGTCCTTATTCAATTCTCTTGACTTCTAAAATAATTTCAAAGCGAAATAGATGTATTGCTCTCAGACTATACAGTATAGTTAACCAGTTATAAAACACCATACAGCTATTGTAAATTACATGTAATTATAATTTGTCAAATTGAGGCAGTTTTGTTCCTTTTTGAGACTTGCTTTACATTTTAAAAGTTACTTAGCTTGTTTCAGGTTTAGCTTTATTGTTATACTAAGTTATTATGTAAATGCTACAGACATAGTCATCTTATTAAATACATTAAGTAAGACAATGGTTGCAAATGTGCGTAGTAAACCTACAATTTGAAGGGTTTTTTCCGTTGAATAATTCAGTTCCTGTGACAGTTTCAACATGGTGATTTAGAGGAAAGAGGAAATGTGGTAATGGGTGGTAACCAAACACCTAACAAAAGCCAAACTTGTTTTTAGGTTGATCCTTTTAGTTGTGTTGGTTGGTTTATTATATGAACTTACTGCCATGTATCATCACACTTGTAACTCCATGCATGCACGTTTTTCTGCTTTACATTATAATACACACCGCATAAAATATGTATTTTACTATCTTTCTTTATCTTTTTATGGCATCAATATTAGTAACTCATTAATAGACATGATGGTTCAAATATTCAGCAGGGAGGAGGGATCCTTTCTCCTCCCACTGACTGTTAAAGAAAAAGAGAAAGAACATTCTGGTGACAGAGGCAACCCAAATGTTTGTTCTGTGTAGGAATGGTTCACTTATCAGATTACCAATACATTAAGCTGCAGTTATTTAGGAGACATTAATACAATTGTCCTCAACAATTTCAAACTTTGAGCAAGGGTTTATATACTAACTGGAATTGAAGTAGTAATGTCAGACGTAGTTTTCAGTCCAGCTTTTCACTCCACTACTTCTAACAGACCTTTAATGTTCCATGAGAGTATCTCCTGATCACTAAACACCACTATAAATATGTAATACATGTCTATAGGGACACCATGTTAGACTTTATCAAGGAGACTTAGTGATCTGAACCCCTCTGCTAAATGTCCCCGAATGACACATACTCTTCTGATCCACCCATGCAGGAGAACTGCAAGAATGATGAAATCCTTGTGTCCCTGAAGTATCTCCGTCCTGGAAAGGGTTTTGAGCCCAAGTTTCAGCTCCTGGAGAAAGTGGATGTGAACGGGAAAGAAGCCCACCCCCTGTTTGTGTTCCTGAGGGAGATGCTCCCCGCCCCCAGCGACGACCCCTCCTCCCTCATGACCGACCCCAAGCTGATCATGTGGAGCCCGGTGTGCAGGAACGACGTGTCCTGGAACTTCGAGAAGTTCCTCATCGGGTCGGATGGAGTGCCCTTCAAGCGCTACAGCAGGATGTTCCTCACCAGCGACATCGAGGGAGACATCAAGAAGCTCCTCAGCCAGACCAACTAAAGAAGCCGTCCTCCAAAATGCTGTCCACCCTACAGCTTGCACCAGCACAATGTGTGTGACCTTCATGTCACCTTTGTTTTTCCCTCCATAGCTTCTGTAGATGGTGTACAGCACTTATCCAGACCACCTGTGCTCTCTTATACGCGGTGATGGCTGTGTTCTGTTCTTTTACTACATGAAGGCATCCTCTGAAACCAACTCGTTGTGAGGGGGGTACCTGATGAAATGTAAAAGGCTGAATGTTTGCAGCTGCACTGTGTGCATGTATAGCACAGCTGTGTTTCGGGACCAATAAATGTATTTTTTCAAACGTTTTCTGACTACCTCTCTGTGAATTCATAGTAATACAATGTTATACGCCAACCTAACATGGTACATTTTTGATTAACTCTTTATTTAAAATTAATCTCAAAGGTCAAATTTAGAGAACATACAAAACTTATATGAACATCCGGTATGAAAATTCTACTTTTCTCAATAATAACCATGCCAGATGTAATGCTGCTATTGTTATTTTGAACACTGCTCTTACTTTGACCTTCTTTTATATTGGTTTTAGATCAGGGAACCATTGTAATTTTCCAAATAAAGTTTCTTATCTAGGATATTGGCTGTAATCAGATCAGTTCGGCATGAGTTGCAGCACCTGCAAATAAAGATCATTTTGCAATACAGTTATTAGACAACCACTACTGACATTACACCGGCTTTGGAAAAGTCCCAGCTTTTGTTTGGTCTCATACTATTTGTTTGGTGCATATAATTATTCCAAACAAACCACCCTGTTGAGGCTTCCAGTCTTTATTGTACTTTGAATTCAAATACTGTAGATATCGGCAATAAGATAAATATGAAGACAAGAATTTATACACCTATTTTCAATAGTGTGATCATTTACATCTCTATGGTTATGTTCGAGTTTGAATTGCTGTCGTGATTTAGGGGGAAAACAAGATTCTCAGCATTTAGCATTGTTTTTAAAGAAGTATCTAAGATTACTAAAATGAGGTAAAGCTTTTCTAAGCATAGGCTTGAATGAGTATATTTAGGTAGCTCACTTTGAAAATGACATGATGGTCAGGACCAACCAGCAAAGAGGGCACTTGGAGGTCCTGCATATCAACATGCTGTGATGCAAAAAAGTGCAGAATTTATGCCATAGAACAAGACTTCAGTAAACAGATTCATTTAGTACTAACTGCCATCTGATTCACAGAGGATCCTTGAGACTGACTATAGGTAAATATGTTTGAGACACATTATAACTGTGCTTCCTGTGATAACTGTATGTAATGACCCAAATCAGAAAGACTAAAAAAGGGATTCTTCTTTTATGTTAGCAACTAAGACAGCCTTATGTCCATGATCTCTGGAAGCAAAGAAATCGGGTGCACATGACTGAACTCAGCTGTTAAAGTGCTGCTCTCATGACCCCATCTGATGACACATGTACATTGTTCCTACTCACAAGGAGCAAGTCAAGCTTCAGGAATAAAAGCACCACTTTTAAACTAGTTTATTTTTGCTTCACTCAGTGTGCTTTAAAGATATCAAATAACATAGCCATTTCAATACAGAGCTGCATTAATGTACAAGACTAGGGGTCCGATCAGGCAGCAATCAAAATATTCCTATAAGACACATTAAAATGATGTGGAAGTGAATGACAGACTGTAAACTTTAATGCCTAGGCCAAATCCTACAAATCTGTCATGTCCAAAAGCAGGTAGATAATGTACTCATGGAGAATTCAAAGTGCCCCCTTTTTTAGTCAGGCTGCAGGAATCAAAAGGCCTCTTTTGCATTGAGATTTTAAAAAAAAAAAAAAGGGGGTAAATAAACATTAGTAGCAGGGTAAGACTCCTCTCATGAGTTTAGGGTCCGAGAGACAGCAGAGCCCATTCTGTGCATCAAAGAAGAAGAAATTGATGGCTGAACAAAAACCGCCTCTGCCCCAACTCATGTCGGGATGCAGATTCCTTTATAAAGAAATCCCCTCTGTGGTTTAGATTGCTCTACAGAGCAAGAAGAACAGCCGCCACAGTTAGACCGCGGCAGCCAGATCCGCCATCAGTGATCCACTCTACAGGTGGAATAAGGTCACAGGATTCTTTCAACAACATGTATTGTTCTGCGTGCATATCACACTGTTTAAAGTTAGCATTTACCTCAGCCCAGCAAGACTATGAAGAGTGAAACCCAGGCCAGTATCTTGCTAATGTCTGATCAGATGGTACATTTCATCATAAAAACCTCTGAACGCTTTGGTTGAAACATGTGCATTTGGCTTCTTTTTTTTTGATTTTGACTGTTGTTGTTAGCAACAGAAACATTTTTATTCATCTACGCATGTGAGGGCACTTCTAACATTCTGTTTATCCAGTGAGAGGATCTCTATCCATTTACACTCCTCTTTAGTTCCAGACTAGTAAAACTATACTCAGAAATCAGTGGGCCGCCCGCTGCAGGGAGGAAGTCTCTCAGGTCCCTCTTCTGACATGGCTGTTGGCTCTAGTGGACAATATACGAGACAGCAATCAAATAAAATACGGGGAAGGAAGGGTGAATAATGTTAAGTCTGCGGAGTCCTCTGTCACTAAAGTAGCTTTGTGTGTGCGCCCGAGTGTCTCTATTTGCTGTATGTGTTTCAGTGCGTGTCCCTTGGCCCCAGGGCTCCTCAGTTTGTGTCCATGTGATCCTCGGCTGCTTCGGGGGCTCCTCCCAGCGAGGCCGAGGGCTGAGGTTTGGAGGAGGGGGCTTCCTCGTCTCTGCGCTGATAGAACAGCACGTAGGCTGCTTTAGTCTGCAAGGGGCGACATGGATACCATTACAAAACAAAAACACTCGACACCAAGGACAGAAGGCCATGAAGGCTTTTTCAAACATTGGTCACTGATAAATGAACACGCAAGGATCCCTGCTGCATCTTTTGGGAGACCTTAATCCAACATGTATTAACAATAAAGAGTGAAAACTCACCACAATCTGGTCCTCTGAGGCAGAGGAGACGCTGCTGTCATCAAAGTAATACCACTTTCCATCCACTTTATTCTTGCCATACGCCGTGTCTGTTAGAGGGGAAGAAGTGTTAAACAAACTGCTTTTCAGTTCATTTGTTTATCCAGGAAGAGATATTGATCTCAAACCAGCTCACCAGGAATGGACAAAGCTAACTCAAAGAAAGACTTAGTCAACAGAGAACAAAGAGGCCTGAGGCACTTTGCCATATTAAAATGTAACTGGCTAGTGTCCAAGGAGACACAGTTGTTGTTCGGCATACCATTTGTCTTTTTAAAGTCTAAACAACAAACTGTGCTGGCACTAAAGGGTGAATATTTTTGACTGAAAATACCAGTTTATTGTTATAATGAGCTTTTAACAGCCCTTAGTGGTTTGTATATATGGAGTGAAGTTGGCTATTCCAAAAGAAGGCAAAGTGTTATTTAAGAGATTCAAATGACAACATGTGACTTACAGTGACCCCCTCCCATTCCTCCATAGTGGTTTGACACGGAGATGAGGTCATACATGAAGGGGCCGGCCTTGGGGTCGCAGACAAACTCCGACATGTTGAGATCCCTGATGGAGAAAACATAATCAGTCACAGGAATATAAAATGGAATTGCCATCACACTGAAACTGAGTCATTTCAATTCAAATACCCAGAAAATAAAACTAGATTCAGGCACCATCACATTTGTAAAACACAGCATATGGGCCTACTGTTTGTCTAAGCCAACATTGTCTATTGTGCATGACTCAGCATTTTTTTGGAAAGTTGGATTTCAGTCACGTTTTAAGCCTACTGGTTCTTAGTGGATCAAGTTTCTCAACTGGCACAAGGCCACGAGTGAGACAAAATGTCTGTCTATGATGAAAGACTACTTCTGAGCTATAAAAGTTACGCAACAAGACAGTTAAGGAAAATAAGAACAAAGGTGTAATTGTTCTTTGAAGTATGATGCAACTTTCCTGAAGCCAAAGTCCATTTCTTTAAAGTACAGAACGAGTATTTCCTCATTCTGACCTCGAGTCATTTTGTTCTTTGAGTTTTAGACTTTAGCTCCCCCTGGTGGTGTAAACGTGCCACTAATACTGTTTCTCAGTTCCTTAGGCACAATCTTCAAATGACAATCACTATTTTCAAATGGAGTGAACGTAGGTGTATCTACGGCTGATAATTACAATTGAGCATCACTTAGTAGCCATAATCTATAACACTGCTCTTCCAAAGAACATATATAATGGCAAAAAAACTGATACAACGTGAATCTTTATCAAGTTAAAAATCGAAAAGCATCTACACTTCAACTATCAAAAGGCAAGGCAGGTTTATGTATATAGCACCTTTCAATACACGGGTAATTCAAAGTGCTTTAGAAAAATGAAAGACATTAAAAGGTGAATTATTCTAAGGAATCTAAAGCTACAATCTTCCTCATCAAACGTGAGCCTTTTTGTTAAACTTCTTCCATTATGCTAACAATCAGTCCTGCCAGCGTACCTGATGGGAAAGTCCACCACGGTGTCCAGCTTGTCCCTCCAACACCGGTTGTAGGAGAAGCGCTTCAGATGAACAACAAGAATGCGAGGCAGCGACCACAAGTCAAACTTCTTTGTGGCCTGTTGGTGTTTCTTACATGTTGGACAATACCTGCATTCAAAAAAGATGGTGTTTATACGACAAACGTTTTAGTTTGACAGTGAATGAGGCTGCAGTTGTTCTGAACGTTACCATGGGTCGTGTTCTCCCAGCGTCTCCATGGTGGTAAAGAGCTCCGTACACTCCCTCAGAGCCACAGTGGCTTTCTTCTTCTGGGGCTGGAGCATGCTCTCGTGCTTCTCATAGGCCTGGACACAGCATTCACACACACATAAATAGACTGTTTGGATATATTGTGACAGGATTTTTTTGTGCTGAACGCTCCCCTACTGACCTCTGCTTCCTGTTCGTCGTAACACAGTTTCTTTGACTCCGAGTCCCAGTCGATCGCCACTGTGGAATGTGCTGCAGAGAAGAGGAGTGTGGGGAGGCTTTGTCAACACAAAGTTGCTTTAAAAAGATAAAGGTCAATAAAATAAGTACAAAAGATTAGCACTTACGATTGAGTTTGAGCACATTTCCATCACAGGGCAGCGGGCTGATGTTAGCTGTTCCGTAGGAGTTAACGATGCTGAAAGAGAAGAGCCTGGCTGGTGAAGAGTTCTTCTTGGGGGAAGAGTTCTTCTTGGGTGTGTCTCCTTTGGAGCCATTTTCCAAGTCAGACGCCTCCTCTTCGTCCTCTTCGGAGTGGCCGTTCTCTGGCTCTGGACTCACCTGGTGGTCCATGGCTTCATCACCTAAAAACCCCACAATGAAATCAATCCTTTGGACTTGTTGGGCACAGATCATTTTCTCCTTCTACTCTTTTTTGGTGATGAATAACGTTGGCTGCGTACCATCGTATACCCCGTTAGTCTCATGGCAGGCCCCTGAGTGGCTGCTGCCGTTGCTGGAGCTGGCACTGCACGAGGCCCCGTCTGACAGCGGGCTGCCGCAGCCACCCAGGCTGGCGTTGGCATTAGACGCTGTGGAACATTCTGGAGCCTGGCTGCAGCTGGCAGAGGCTGCTGTGGCTGAGGCCGTGGCTGAGGCCGAGGCTGAGGCCGAGGCCCTGCTCTCACCGTTCGGGGTCGGGGATTGTTTTACATAGCGCCTGCAACAGGAAACAAGGGAGATTAATTAACCAGGAAATACACTCACAACTCACGTTTTTAGCAGTGTCATGTTGTTTCCTCTTTACTCTAAGGCCTTACCCAATCCTCTCTAGGATCTTTTCGTACAGAACGTCTGCTACGAGGTTGTGTCTGGGCACGGTGATGAGTAAAGGCTGACCGAACAGCATGGTGCTGCTGGAGCTTCCTGCGTGCTTGGAGTGGCGTTCTCTGAAATACACAGGCAGGTTCATCTTCTCGCTGTCCTCTTCCTGTACCTCGTACCTGCAAGGAGCAACAACACAAACACACACATTACACACACATTGCACACACCTCTTATTAAACTGCAAACCCAGTGACTATTTATAAACATCTCAGCTTTCAGTCGTTAACGAGACTTACACAAAGATGTCATCTTTTTCCATAATTTGGTTCAGGCCGTCATCGCGTCTGTATATTTTATGGAACCTATGATTGTAAACGTCAGCAACCACCATCTAAAAAGAGAATACAATTGCAAAGTTAGCACATGTGGTTTCCATATAAACCCAACATTAAGAACATTTAAAGCTAGAAGTATAAAAAGCAATAAGTACTAACATTTTCAGACGGGAATCCACAGATCTTGGACAAGGCGCTGCACAGGTCTGTCACTGAACCCAGTTTTGGGACCACCACTCGATACTGTTGGGGGGAAAACAATATTTAAGTAAAGATTCATTAGTAAATTAAACACCAAGTACAAAGCCAACTGTTTATAAAATCTCGAATGCAAAGTATTAATTTGTTGGTACTACTAAGTATTACTTTATTTATAGTTTGTGTCTAAAGCAATGACCCTTGATGTTAATTCCACCTCACCTGTGTGGGTCTGGACTGAGGGTCTGATCGCACCAGGAACACCTCCATAGTCCGGTCCTTCTTCATGGGCAGAGGCAGTGTGAGGTAGCAGAAGGGGTCAAAGGTCACAGACACCTTGGAGCACTCTGGACAAACCAGAGTGGATTTGAAGAGGCCGTGGAAAATATCAACTATGATAGAGTCGTTGCGCAAGCGGTGGTTGGTCCAAGCTTCCTTTGCAACAATCTGTAACAACAACAGAACAACATTCATTAGACATCATTGTTAAACCTCTGAAGAAAAGGGGCAGCTTGATATTGCAAAGTAGTTCATTGAAGCATTTATCGCTACTATCCAAATAAAACAATGTGAAGTTTCAAAAGAAAAGCCTAAGCCATGTCTTGTAGCTCAGTCAAATCTTTTAACATCATTTCAACATTAAATCAAACAAAACTGCGAGTGCTGTGAGAATAGATATTTAAGCAGCATCATTTTACATCAGATTGAGCATTCGAAAGCAGTTTTAAGATTGATTTTTGATAAGTAAAATGCTTCTAGAAATCGACACCACAAAATGTCCAACACACGCTGTTTCTATGTTTGCGCTGTACCTCATCTGCCCGTCCGTCATCATCCCTTACGGCCAGGTAAGGCTTCTTCCTGACGCGGTTCAGATCTTCATGGAGTCCGTCGAGGAGGAAGGCCAGCAGCTCCTGCGAGTCCTGCTGCTGGTAACCTGAAAACTGAGGGGCAAAACGGCCCACCTGGGTCTTGAAGGTACGTGGGGCCACATAGCTGCTGCGACTCAACCACATCTGCTTCACTAGATCTGCATAGGCCTCCGCTATCTCGCCCCTCATGCCCAGGGGATTCTCTCGGTTAATCTCTGCCTCGTAATGGTCTTCGAGGAAGTATTCTGTGAGTGGGGATGCATTGCTCAGGCACTGGAAGAAGAAAAGTAGATGATGTGAACATCCAAACCCAAAAACATGGCAATTGACTTTCTCTGAATGGAAGTTGTAGTATTAGTCGTTTGTTTTCCATACCTGGAGGGCAGAGTTCATGAAGCAGGTGTTGCCCAAATTACTGAGACCACACAGGCCCGGCTGTGACTGCGACTCTCTGTAATTGTAGGAGGAACTGTAAGAATTGTAGCTTCCCAATCTGTTGGAAGAGCAGATCTGTTACTAAGGGTAACCTCGTAGACACTGTGCTGTAATAAAGCCCAATCATTTCAAGCATGACACTCAATGATGGTATAAGGATAAAATATCACATTGACAAAATACCACTTCAAGAGACAACATGTACACCTCTATAATATTGCCTAGGCTACCACACTGTCTCCTACTCATTTAGAATACACAACGGTGTGCAAATCCAGGACAAACATATGTCCAAGAAGTTATGATCACAGAAGCCCAGGGTAGTTCAACATGTTGGTAAAAATCCTAAATGTTTTTTTTATTTTAGTAAACAAATTNCTGTATGCCATAATCAGCAATATTAAAATAATAAAAGGCTTGCAATATTTCAGTTGATTTGTAATGAATCCAGAATGTATGACATTTTTTTTTTTTTTTTAATTGCATTACAGAAAATAAAGAACTTTATCACAATATTCTAATTTTCTGAGACAGTCCTGTATGTCCAAGAAGTTATGATCACAGAAGCCCAGGGTAGTTCAACATGTTGGTAAAAATCCTAAATGTTTTTTTTATTTTAGTAAACAAATTCTCAATGACATATTCCAATTCATTGACATTTGTAATCTCTTATTTTGCATTTGATATTACATTTTGTATTGAGCACACAGGCACATATTCAGCAGGAGGCTGATATGGTACCTTTATCTACTAAGATAAAAAACTAAAAGTATGCTGTGCCTAAATGTGAGCACAAAAATGTCTCTTGAATATAACATTGTATTTCCAAAACACTGAGCATTTAAAAACGATTCTTCATACAGAGTTATTTGACAATATTTTCCTCTGGAGTGGGCTTTGGCAATATTATCTACTTTGAGATGGCAGTTTATTAGCTATACCTAAATGCTATCCAACACAACAATGGTCAAACACTTCTAAACCCTGTTCAAAATCATTATATTGTGATGCGTCTCCACTCTCCCATGTGGAGACGAGTTGGACACATTTTAACGGCTTTAGATGCAGTAACATGAACTCAATAAGTAGTTTGTTTTGTAGGTCGTTCTAATTAACCTGCATTCTTCCACGACATTTTGAAAATAATACACCAACTCTTCTGTAATCCCACTAAGCTCTAGGTAGCAGTGAACTTCACAAATAGCTAAAGCAAGCACCTTTAAACCATAAGGCTTTTTCAAGTAAGCACATTACGGAGCCATGCTGCCACAGTGCAGTTACTGTTTGTTCTTTAACAACATGTTCCTCACAATGCAACATGATTAGTGCTGTAGTGTATCTACACCTTTCATAACACATTTTAAATGGGTGTTGACACGCACTTCTCCCTGGGTGACACACTGGGTGGCCATTGAAAGTAAACTAAACACACCCAAAACAAAACAAACTGCCAAATGGAAACTGCCAAATGGATTGAAGCAATCAAAAGCAGAAGCGCTATAAAAGACTTCGATATTACGGGAAGATGAAAAGCACATACTTGTGTAACAGTGTATAACTAAATATTAGTAATCTGTTATTACATTTTTTGTTTTTTTAACAGAGACCTCATGCTTTGGTGAAGGACTGTAGAGGCTTAACAGACACCGGTTCAATACATAATACATTAATTGCAAGAGTAATGTGCGAGAATCCACATTTAATATTATATAAAATACACAGGCATGAGAAATATAGCATGAGCAAGTTTCACTATAACATGCAATGAGTCTGTGGAGATGTAACAAATCGACAGGAGCTGAGGAAGTAACTGGGACAAAAGAAAATGAAGGGCGCGTTCAGACCAGCCTTTCCATCAAACCTCTGAAATGTCCCATCCCATGCCACATGAAGCACACAGTAAACGCCCAGGAGTTCAAAGGTTATTCTCTGAGAAAGGAGTAAAGAGTGAAGCAGAGAGCCCTTGCCTGTTGCCAGAGGAGGTGCTGTTGTTGAGTGTGTAGCCAGGGCTGCTGTCTCCATTGGTCACTGTGGAGGAGATACTGGCTGTTGAGTTGGAGGAGAGTTTTGGGGAGGTAGTGAAATTCCTGGATGGGGTTGTACTTGATCTGGGGAACAAGAGCAAAATCATCATTTAGAAAGCATGTTGTTTAAACTTGACAAACTGTGTTTATAGTAAATGCTCTAAAAGTCTATACTAGGGTACAATTTACCAAATGTTCCTGAATGACACAAAAACAACAACAAGGTGTTTGCTTACTTGGGATGGGACGCTTGTCTGGGCCACGTGCCGTCATCATTCTTCCGCTCAATCACAAGCACCTGTGGTAAAACAAGCTAAATGAGAGCTATGCTGGCACAACTGACCTTCATGTCTGAGCTATCAGGTGTCAGGGCTTGAATTCAATACTAACAGTTAAACCTGTGCCAAGTCTTGCAGAGCTTTAGCAGCTGTATGTAGGTCTATCAACTGCACTTACTTCCATGTGTGATTTGTCTGTTGTTGACTTCCAGCTTGCAGTTTCCAAACAAGGCTGCTGTGTTTACTCAAAAACATTTGAGGCCAGAGTGTGTTAGATTTGATCGTGCTATGTAGCAAGATGTTATTTGATTTCCTACACCCAGTCAAGCCACCATACAGAATATATACAAATCAACCCAACCCAGTAATAGCTTGCCATACAACACTACCACAATCCTCAGCATCGAACCATACAGCTGAACCACAACACTTCCACATTTTTACCTCAACAATATATATATATATATCAGTGATGCAAACACAGGTATGGTGAAAAAAGAGAGAACTATTCGAAGCAGAAAAAAAACAGCGTAATATACCATCTGACAAAGGCCTGTGCTATAAGGCTTCAATTAACTGGCTATTCTTTATAATATACTCAGATCAATAGGAGACAGAGATGTTAAGTTATAAATCAAGGGTTTTTATTATTATTTACAGCAGGGGTGGGGAACCTTTTTTCTTTACATTTTTACAACATCCTCCGAAGACACGTTACGCTCGTGTTGTGTGCAAGGAACCTGTCCTTGGCCAGGAAAAACAGGCACTCGCTTGTTTAATTATTTTGCGATTTAGATTTCTTTAATTTTTTTCTTTTTTGC
>NW_011332985.1:171350-206720 GCF_000735185.1 Notothenia coriiceps
TCCGTCAGTCGGACGGACGGACTGACGGACCCCCCCCAAAACGAAAACTCTTCGGTTCTCCACGAATTACACAAGTCACCCAAATCAGCGTTAAAAAAGCGGGAAGCGCCGAAAAGCGACTAATTTGCATATGATTGCAGGGCTATGTTATTGCATTACAATAGACTCAGAGTTCCTGTTATTCTGTACAATGCGTGTCAATGAATTATGTATGCACAGTGAGTAGCAGTACTTTAGTGAGCTTCAAAAGAAATGAGGAACAGAGTGTCTCATTGATCTGAAGGGTATTTGAATAACACAGCTCTACACTACCTGTCCCTGGAAGAGTCCGGCATCTTGTACAGTGCTGTCCGGCTTATTCAGCTGCTCGTAGGTGTTGCTCATGTATTTGTTCCAGAGCCGTGTCTCCTTCTCCGATGGGATATTGAAAAGCGTCCTCATATCCTTCTCTATGGTATCTGAACAAATATATATTATTATTATTATCTTGCCATGCTTTCAGTGTGTAGGAAGCCATCTATTTAGTCATTTTTAAGGCCAAGTTAAATACAGAGAACAATGTGGCGCCTTACCTATAGTATCAGCTTTACTGAAATGACGTGTAACAACATTGTCCATGTTGTCATTCTCACACAAGTTCAGCTCCAGCAAATAGACTTCCACTTTACAGTGCTTGACAAACATGCCATGTTCAACAACCTGGAGCAGAAAGGAGACATTTAGGAGCCCATTCTGAATGGTCAAAATAAACAAAGTAAAAATGACAACAGCGTTACCTTCCTGACGATGGGTCTCTGGCACTCAAGGCAGCTGTACCAGCTCACAAGCTTATTCCATGCTTCAGTGGGTACAAGGACATAGTCCAGCTCATCTATGAGGTGCTCTTTCAGGGACTGAGTCTCCTGGTCTATAAGGAAAAAAAATGATGACAACAGGAAGAAATACAACTCCTATAATCTTTATGTGGGATTTGTGATTTCGTCAAGAGCAAGCAAAGCAACATGAATGTAAGTTTAAAGTTTACCTGAAAAGAGCCCAGAGTTATCAATTGGTCCTGGAAAGAGGCTACGTTCTCCAACATTGTACATGTCCCAGTTGTCAAATCCAACGTACTTCTTCCATTGTTTGAACCACCGGCTGTCGATTAGATACCTAAAACAAACAAGTTGATAACAATGCATTACAAACATTTCTAATTTGCAAAGACACCTAATTTCTTCTGAAGTCTTTGAGACTTATACTTTATAAAGCATTTGTTGGTCATCATATTTTTTTATATCAAGCAAGGACAGAAAGGGGTCAAAATATGATACAATGCATGAGACATTGTACTCTGTCTTCACCAACCCAGAACATTATGTAACAACAAACTGCCTTGGCATTTGCAGATATAGTAACAGCAAGCTAGTTTGACTTAATCTCCTCCCAAGCAAGAATCTCCTTTAGTTAATAGGCTTGTTAGAAAGCATTCACATAGTAAGCCGTTGAGTCATGGCTTTTTTTCCTTACTACTGTCAGAATTAGTACAACAGCTTCAAAAACGAAGAGCCTCCAAATGTGATCTTTCTTTGCCCTTTAACCTAAGGTTATTTGTTCTGAGCTATGCAACAGAGATACATCAACATCATACAATCATGCTCGTGTAAAATCACACATTTCAGCTTAAATGCCATGGGATAGTTGTTTATTTTTAAATAAGTCACAGGGCCATGAGACACTACATATAGGCAATCACTGATACATCAACAACCTTGTGTTATGGTCACTGAGTAGCTAGTAGCTGACAGATATAAAACAAGTGGTTCTTCCTTTGGTGTCCATTTATATCAACAAAGAAGACAATTTAAATTCTCGCTGAAGCCTGTTTAATATACCAAACTCCCGTCGCCCAGGCCTGGCTGATCTTTATGACATTAAACAATGTTAGCTAACACAGGCAGCAGGACGCTAAAGAAACCTTTCAGACAACTTCAACAGGCAGGTGAATACAAGCAGATAATGACATCGCAAAAATATTCCTGCCAACAGGCCCATTTCCTGATCACTAATGTTATTTATCTAGCAACGAGCCGAATGGCAGGATATTCCACCATCTGAATCCAGGGCCTGTTCTATCAGGGGAGTAGCCACCAAATCAGCCAACGTCACCTAACTTGTCACAAATGAGATATTAACGTCCCAGTACTCAACACATGAGCCGCGCAGCTAGCAATGTTAGTTTCATTGTTTACGACCAACGTAACTAGTTGTTACTGCATGCTCCACTCTCAACAGATACATTGGAAAGTCGGACTGGCTAACAACTAGCGTGCTAACTTGTTAACATTAGCTGGCCAAAATACAGCTCATCAGCTTTCGATTTCCGACTTAAAACCATTGGTAGCGTTAGCTTGCTAGCTTTAGCATCTTAGCGTTTCCTGTTTCTCACAAGCTAACGCTAGCTAGCTACGGCTAACAGAAACACCCTGGTAACGTTCGCCGCTGCAGATTCTTACCATTCGTCACCCTTTCTCAGAGTTGTTTTCAAGAGTGACCCAATAGTCTGTTTTTGATTTTCGGTTGAAGGGGTTGGCATTTGTGCTGCTACCGGCTCCGAGTCAGAATCTGCCGCGCCACCCGGCTCGGGTCCTCCTCCCTCGGCCATCATGCAGTGAGTGTGCCGGTATCGTGAACGCGCGGATGGAAGAGGCGCACTGACTGGGGCGAGCTTCAGAGCGCTGCTCATGGGAAACGCTCTTCCTCTACGGCCAGTACGAGCAGAGCTGTAGCAATCCAGTATAACTGCTCTGCAAACCAGTCAGTCATAGGATTGTTAAACGCTAAATGGCATCTAAGTGCTTTAGATCAAGTGCACCAAAAGTGCTACTAAAAAAAACATCCGTGTATTGTTATGACCTCAAATGTCTTCTGAAACATCAACAAACTTCATCACTGACTTCACCGACGAGACGTTATTGCTCCATAGAAGAATGACACATTAGTCAAATTACTCGTTTGCATTGTAATGGTATTTCTTGTGTTGGCTTCATTAAAACAAAGAAAACAAGGTATTTTGTCAAAACAGGCTTTATGTTGTACAAAACACAGGAGTTACATAACAAAATAAACCATCTAAATAGTTCAAAAACATAATTCCAATCACACAAACATTCTCAGCCAACAGCAAATCAATTTCTGAGTCTACTTCCAACTTTAGGCAAATGACGCAGACCAGCTGATCTATGATCTAACAAAAATAATTATTAAAGGTAGTTAAAGAATAATTAAATAAACATCATTCAGACCTGTTAAATGTGTTCTATTGTTTAACATGATGATAGATATGAGAATTGGAACAGCTAGTCTAGCTGTGGATGTAATAAAATAAAAAAAATCACTAGGTAGTTCACATTCTATAACCTAATGGCCTACAGATACTAGCTTATAATAATGCATTAAAAAAGCAAAACGTGTTTTTTGATCCTCCCAAACATTTTCTTGTCTCAAAAGAGATGAGGCAGCAGCAGAACCAGTGTATTGTTAAGATATTTCAGATATTCTATTAACAGTAATGGAAAGGAAATAGGACTACAAATCAGTGAATGTAAACTTTGCATAACATGAAGGGATTTGTCCCGTCTCTGTGGCTCTAACCAAAAACAAATCCCTGCAATAATCAAAATTCCAATTGAAGGCTCCAAATAGAAGTGACCAGGCCATCAGAAGATACCGCATGGCAGCTCCTTGCTAAACAAGCCATCAAAGTCCAACTCTCTGCTCATCAGATCCTCCTCTACACTCTCCAGTGCCCACTGATGATCCGTCAGTTCCAGTGCCTCCCACTCACCCTGTAATTAAGTACAGACACCACATTAATAACCAAGCAAAGCTCAACCATATTAATTATGCTGAAACTACAGGATATACCTTGAAAGCTTTATTTGTATCAGCAGGCATTGCCATGGCAGCACCACTCATCTGCTCCTGCATGATCCTTGACTGGTCTGCACCTGTAGGGATTGCATTGAGAAGGAATTACAGAAAATACCAACTTTAATCATCAGTGTGAATTGTGTGAACTATAACTGTCCAGGAAACATCTTCAGACATTTTGAATGACACTTTAATTGTATGTTTTGAAATAAATATTGTTATACATTAAATAACTGCTTGTATGGTGACAAATACGGTTGAACCTTCTGACCACAGAACAAGTAGAATTAACGATTTCATGTTACTTTCAAAGCATATGAAGTAGAAAATATTGCAAATTATCTTAAAATGAGCTGCATTTACCATTATCTTGACCCAGAATTAAAGAGTACATGCTTCGTAGTCCAAACACGTTCAGGAAGTACCATGAAGCCGAGCTCACCCTAGATGATAAAGACACACAGACACAACAAATGATAAAAAGGTCACATAACATCTCAAGCATTTTAAGAGTAGTTTAAAAAGGATACAGTAAATGTCTACAGATCATATTTTATTGGTTTACCAGGAGGCATCCAGTGAGAGCAGCTCTACTCCTTGCTGCAGCATGGGCTTGAACCGAAGAGTGAGAGGGAAGGGAACCTTAGCTGAAAATGAAATAGATTACAGAAGAAACTCAATGTGGTATGTCCATGTCAACAATATGCAATCAGGTAGCAAGACAAATTTAAAGTTGTCTTTTGCGAGGGTCACATTCTGCATCACAAGCAGCAACATCTGAGAGAATGACATAATTACTTGTAACAAATCCTGAAAAGGTCCAGTTGATCCAGCCTCCAATGAGAATCATGGGAAGCACATTGGTGACGTTTCCTTTCATCATATCTGTCAGCATACTGGGATCTGTGAAACGATACAGCATGAAACAAGAAACGCAACATTTAAGTCTTGCTAAGGACTGTTTTTTGTATAATATATATACAATTGTTTGGCTTTATTATGTGGATTGCAACATTTAAAATAGCACAATCATATTCTGTGTAAGTGTGTATTGGTAAATACTTTATAGGATTACCTGTCATTGGTGAGGGTGGAACAACCTTTCTTTTGGTCTTCTTGAAAAATCCATCTTCTTGATTATTGAAGTAGAACTTCCTCATCAAAAAGGACTAAAGAAAAGAAAAGTTGTCAGCACACTGTCGTTCTGAATTAATGGAAACAACAGCTGTTTTATGTAGATAATAAGACAATAACTTGTGCATTAGTTTTAAATGATTAATGAAATTCCCCACCTGTTTGGGAATGTATTTTCCATTTTCCCTGAGGATTCTGCTTCGGATAAGAACCTGGCTGGATTTGGAGATGAAACGAAAATAAATGTTTGTAAATCCACTCAACTCAGTTTTTTCCTTCAGAAAACCCAAATTCACTCATTTGTTTCTCAGGCGGTCCATTGAGGATTTTAAAACTGTAATTATTCAGCTAACTCAAATGTTAATAGTATATTGTATTAAAAGTTTACATTTTGTGATTTTGATAGGCTGGTTTATCATAATGTACACTGCCTTCAATCCTGTATATTTATATTGTGTATTCAATTGATAAACTCGATGGATATATATAATCATTGATATATATATATTCAATGTTTTGTTTACCTTTTATGTTTATCTTGTACTGCCGATATGTATATATTTTATTATTATTGTGCTACATGCAATCTACATGCTACTGTCATGAAACATGTTCCCAATGTGGGATCAATAAACTATATCTAATCCAATTTCAATTTGTTTTAAAAAAAATAATAAACTCAACCTTTCAATTGAGGATTACCTACCTGTCAGAAACCTGTTCTAACGTCAACTTCTTGTCACTTTGAAGGAGAATGGACACATAATGCCGTATCACCCCGACGAGGAAGGTGATGAAGACAATGGGGAGCACCACCCAGAGTCGGATGTTGGAGTCCAGCAGCAGCTCCGGCTCAGCCATCCAGCCTGCTAGCTTAACTGGAGAGACACAGACAGACACAGCAAAACCATTATTTCAGTACATAGCAGTCCAGTTAAACACAGTTTCTGTTTGTTTTAAAATATTAAAATGATGTTCTATTGAATTTAACGCATTTTTATTTTAATAGTTTGCTAAATTACTAATATGTAGGCAGTAGCAAGCCACCACCGAGCCTCGTTACCACAGAGCTGTCATTTAGCCGGTTTAGCTAGCTAGCAGCTAACGTAATACACGTTAAACAACAGGATTTAAGCTCCACCTCACAGAGTAAAAACGATCTGCTCTTTCATAAATCAGGAACAGTCAAGTCTGAAACTACCACCGATTAACACAGTTTAACACAAATCACACTGAGCTAATATTAATGTTAGCCAGGCTACCTTCTTCCTGATACCCGGGGTCACGGTCGGTGGTAGCAGGGAGTCTCTAACCGCAGAGGAAACCACTTGCTGTGATTTTATCCCAGCTGAGAGGGACGCGAAACATACGCTGAGCGACTTAGTTCAATTAATTAAACAATATTTAATAGTTCGCATCCACTGCTGCGGCCATCGCCCTGTGGTGTTGAATCCAGGGATGAGAGCAGATTTCTGCTTCTGCGGCTCAACCGCATCTCACCCGGACTGCAGCGCCACCCCGCGGTGATGGGTGGGGAGGAGTGTGCCCGGGCCAGTGTCTCTATTATGAGTCTTGAGCTGCAGCCTTAGGTCCATCTCAGGACAGGGCTGAGAGCATCAGTGGTGGAAGAGGAAAACTTGTACCTAAGTAAGAACTGTAATATCAAAGTGTATAAATATCTTGCTTCAAGTAAATGGTTCCCTTTCAAAGACAATCAGAGCCAAGGCACTAGAAAACCCTTACACAGTTGACTTCACCTTAAACTTTTACTTTTAATTTTAAATCGTGTTTACTATTTTGAATTATGTTTATAATTATGTAATGTTTACTGTTTTGTATATGTTTACAATTTTGCTTGTTTGTTTTGTGTATTTTTCTCATGTTTGTGTGTTATTTTAAGTAGTATTTTGTTTTCTTTGCTATTAATAATTTCTTGTACTTGTATTGTAAACTGCCTGGGAGTTGGAAAATATGACTCTAATAACATGTATGTATATATGTGACAAAGATAAAATCCCTTAAATCTTTTGAGTCCTGAATTTTTGCTTTCAAAAATGTACTTTAGTTAAAATGCTAAAGTTGTATATATAAAGTACATAAAGTATTCTCCTATTAAGGGGTGACTGAGTTATTTGAATTCTTGGTAGACAAACCTTCGCCAGTAAAAAAACGATTTGATACTGGTGGTGGTTTGGAGCACTATTTTTCACTCTCCTCCTCTTGTGGAAATCCCTGGCAATTTCTTCTATAAAGGTAGAAAGAGTTAAATAATTGGAATTGAAAGATAATTATTTGAATTATACATCATCATTTAATAGTATAGGCCTATGTTTTGTATTTAACTTAAGTATGCGAAATAGTAACTAGATTGAATCAATATGTATTAAACGTATTTTTATATTGCATATTCAACTTTAATATTCCTATTTTCTTAGTACAGTGGATGTTATGGTATATATAGAAATATGTCATTGTTCAATCTTCTACTTTAATATGTTCTCTTTCTGTTTACTGTGTCCTCCCGTCCAGCGGGGGGCGGTGATTCAACATGTTTGGTAGCAGCCTTAAAAGCCGAGAAGAAGAATCTTCTCCTCACTGGAAAAACTGAAAAAAAAACGAAAAATCAGTTTATTATCCTTCAAACGCTCAGATGCGACAGTCTTCGCTATTAAAACGGTATGTAACACAAAAATAAATGTATATCTAATTTTCCGACTAAAGTAAGTACAATT
Organism: Notothenia coriiceps; assembly: GCF_000735185.1. Lineage (NCBI taxonomy): Eukaryota > Metazoa > Chordata > Actinopteri > Perciformes > Nototheniidae > Notothenia > Notothenia coriiceps. The sequence continues at coordinate 179,129 of NW_011332985.1, forward strand.
ATGTAAGCCTACTCTGTGGTTTAAAACGTTAAAGTTATCGTGAATCTCGTTTAGCTAAACTGGCCTGCTTCTGTTTTAGCAAAGGCCTCCAGGAGGGTCATCTCTGAAATCCAATCCAAGCAACAATACCAGTTTTGTCAAATCTTTAAATTCACCTAAATCTAAAAAGGGGCCTTTTTTTTTGCCAGTCCTTCAAATCTGCATTCCTTGCTTTATCTTTGACTTATCTTAAGCCCTCAATATGTTTTCTGAATGTAAGGATAATATCCCGATGTCAGCATTTTTTGTATCAACATAGTTAGTGCAAAACTGCAAGAGTTGTTTTATCTTAATTTAAGTGGAGTATTAAAATATTCTGAACAAATCTGCCATTAAAGTTCATTCAAATCAGGTCAGACTCTGATATTTTCATACTACTTTTTAATATACATTTAATGGCAAAAATATCCCCTTTTTTTTCTTCTTTAGACTTCCTTGATCAAACGTGTGTTCTCTACATTAAAGCATGGGAGATGATAAAAGGTAAGATGATCACAATTCAATATGGACGTGGCATATATTCCTTGAATTCGCACTGAAACTCTTTTCCTTTTTCAGGCTTGGTCGGAGTGAGCGTAGTGGAAGATATGGATCAGATGGGAGGAGAGATGACCCCGAATGGAAGGAAAGACGGAGTCGAGATGTGGAGAGGGATGATGATCGACGATGGAGTGATGACAGACAGAGGGAGCGCTTTGACGACCGCAGAGACAGTCCAGAGGTGAGTAAACAGGAATACCTAAACCTTCATACATCTTGGTTCTACATTTACTATTAACTACATTATGTTTGTATTCCTTTGCATCAGCGGGGCCGAAAACGTCGCAATAGTGAAAGATCCGACGATGAATATGATGGGGATTATCCAGACCAGGACGACAAAATGGAGCAGGAGGAGGAGAGCAAGACTATCATGCTGAGGGGACTCTCTCTTCATGTCACAGAGGATGATGTAAGCGCAGTCTCACTGATGCCTCTTGAGGTTGAGCCACACCAGGCACAGTGATAAGGGTAGAGCTGCTGACCTTAGGTTCATTTCTCATGAGGGAAAGCTAATCCTTTGTAAAAAGTGACAATAATAAAAATTGGAAAATCTGCAAACTGACCAGTAGGAGTTTAGAAATCAGTCACACCTAAAATCCTTTTGTGAATGTACATAAGTAAAGATCCGAGGCAACCTCTGCAATATGTTTTTAATGTGTTGATTTATTCCTAAAACACTTGGACTGGCATGACAATGGATCCACCCTCAAGCAGCTCATTGTGGGAGGTTTTTGGCAGCGTCTGGTCTGGTTTTACCACAATTTCAGTTTTCTGACTTTGTTAAAATGTAAACAATATCAGATGTTATTTCGTGACCTAATGAACTTATTTAGAAAGAGGCAGCTGGACATTTCTGAAACGGGAGATATCACATGAATGTTGATAATACTGTTAGCTGAATGTGATTGAACCTGATGATTTAAATGTTCAAATAATGTCTCAAAACATATCTGGCATTTCCACCTTGATCACATCACACATCCTCTGCTTTTCTGTTTTTATTGATTGACTATATTGTCGCGTTATTTTGGAATTTTGTTTTGTGTACCTTGTACGGTGACCTTGAGAGCCTTGAAAGGTGCCTTTTTTAGAAATAAAACGTTTTATTTATTATTATTAAATGATGCACACATTAATGCAAAATAGAGGAGAAAAACAGTAATTGTTTCTGTCTACCCTCAATTCTGCAGATCCGCTCAGCTCTGGAGCAGCTGCCGGGGCCCCATCCTGTGGACATTCGCTTAATGAAGAAAAGGACAGGTTCGTGTTGAGTGTCTCACATTCCCCTCCACACTCTGTCTTACAACCCGCTTTACCTATTTTTTTCGATCCCTGATTAAAAAAGCCTCACTTTTTAAGATGTCTCCAGGTAAGGAGGTAACTGTATGTGTTACTCGCCTACCATTTTTGTACAAACATTACAAGTTACAGTAAAACAAATCTACCACCATCCCCTTGACCTTGTAAGCACCCTTCCTATCTCCGTTTTGATTTGAACTGGACTATACAAGCCCATTGTGAGTTTGAATATTGCACCAAGGCATTCTAACTAACACGCCTCCCGTCTATATTTGAATGCTGTTTCTAGGTATAAGCCGAGGTTTCGCCTTCGTGGAGTTTTATCACTTGCAAGATTCTACCCGATGGATGGAGACCAATCAGGTTGCTTCAACAATCACCAAGTTTAGAATTATTCTTGGAGATTAGAGCCCCAATGAAATGATAAGGGGAAGACCATACAGTAGTATGGAGAGTTGTGCATATTTGAAATACACAGAGCTTTACAGATCTAAAAACTGTTTAGTAGCAGGACAGTATCATAACCTTAACAAATCTGTGCTATTGTAGGTCATATTTTTGATACCACACACTGTGGTTTAGTATACAGCAGCCTTTTCCAGACAGAATATTCTCTTAAATTCTTAGTTTACTGAATGTTGAATCACTGTATAAAGGTTTTTGCTTTTGAAAATCCAATAACATCTCTTTTCTGTTTCTGTTTAAAATGTTAACCAAGATACTATGCAGAGAATATTTTAGGGCCTTATGCTAAAACAACCTTTTCCTCTTATTTTGAAAGGATTATGATTCCTCTTCACAGAGTCCCAAGTAGTCTGGTTCAGTCCTGACTGTCCAGTTGTTCCATAGCACATTCTGCTCCAGCTCAGTCATATTTCTCATCTTCATTTCAAATCTGAAGACTGGAGCGAGACATGGATGAGCTGGCAGCTCTCCGATCCCAAACACATAGAACCCATTTGTTTTGTTTTTTTGAGAGTCCCTCGTACACAGAACTGCAGCTTTCTCTCTGAACTTCTCTTTCTATCTGTTCCCTTTTACTCCTTGAGACACTGCTAAGCAGCTAAGAGTGTAAGCCCAGCCACTCTTCCCCGTTCCAGCTGCTCTCGCTCTTCTCTTTACATTTTGAAATAACTTATGTTTTCCTACTTTGCAGAACAAGCTGGTGATCCAGGGGAAAAGCATTGTGTTGCACTACAGCAACAGGAGGCAGACGTTTGAAAACTGGCTTTGCAATGCAGTGAGTGTCATTTAGTTTGAAGAGTTGTAACACCTTGCATGGTAAAATGAACAAGAAACTCATCATACATTACATTTACATATCATTTTAGCTAACGCTTTTATTCAAAGCGGATTACAATAAGTGCGAAAACCATAAAGATTCAAACTCCGAATAACAACAGGGTGTCCGCGGGGTCTTAAAAAGTATTAAAAGTTGATAAATCAATTTAGTGAAAATGAAGGCTATTAAAAAGTATTAAACGGCATTTTCCAAGGTATTACATTTTGTAGCTTGTTTTCAATAAGTACATACATTTTCCAAAGAGGTTGTATTCTACAGTCTGCCTGAATGTAATCATTGCGTAGGTGTGTAGTGTGATTCTGTGTAGTTTATTTATGGCATCCCGTTGGATTTGACGTCACACTGCTCCCCGGGCGCCGTTCAAAGTGGCAGCACACTGCTCCTAACACTAGGATGGGTCAAATGCAGAGAAACAATTTCCCCACAGGGATTAATAAAGTATAAAAAAAAAAATAAAATCTGAACAGGACATCGCACGCTCACTGCTTGATAGCGTGCGAAGGTCCGTTTACGCCGGTTGTTAAGCAACATCGTTATGCGGAAATGCAAGTTTGCGTCCAATTGGTTGGACGATAAGGAGGAAGGACAATCAATACTATATATAGTCAATGTGAGGTAAAGTGTGTCGCCAATGTAACCGGTTAAAGATGAGGTCTTAAAATGTATGGAAAGGGTCTTAAAAGGTATTACATTTCACTTCAGCATTCCTGCATATACCCTGAACAAGGAAAGTGCAGATATATTCACTTCAAGCAAGAACATACCATAGTTTTTTTTAAATATACATACAGTATCTGGATTATACATGAGCAAAATTGTTAGACTACATTAAAAACACAGAAAAAGAAAAGATCAAATGTAATAAAACCCTTTAAATACAAAGCACATGAATAGCTTATAGATGTATCACCAGCCACACATACAGTACATTAGTTGGTATAAACTGCCTGTGTGTTTTAGGCACCTAACTATGATCCCTGAATATTTGCCTATATTTTTGACAACGTTGTCATTGGTTTACCGCAGTGTGGGCTGTACAATTTCCGGAAGAGGCTGAAGTGTTTCAGGTGTGGATCAGCCAACGTTGGTGAGTTGTTTCTTCAGCTACCAACAAATATATTATGGTTCTTCCCTGTATACTCCTTCAGCTGTGTCCTGCAGTAATGACTTATGGTAACCTACCTACATGTCACACGTCTTTGCTGAGCACAGACGAGTCACCGGGACTCAGTGGTTTGAATGCAGACTCTCAACAGGCAGGAGACTACAATGGAGACAGTGAGTGTGTTTTCATTCCATAATCAATAGTACACTCGTCCAGTAAACATATCTTCCTTTATACATTTTTACTGTTTTTGTTAACAGCAATAATCTTGAGGAATATAGCCCCTCTTTCAAGTGTTGATGGGATTTTGAACCTCATGGCGCCTTATGCCAACCTGTCAGCTGGCAACATCCGCCTCATCAAAGACAAGCAGACGGGCCAGAATCGAGGCTTTGCGTTTGTTCAGCTCTCATCTCCCCTGGTATGCTATTTCTGTAGTCATAAAATCACTCAATATGCTTCTTCTTCCGGGAGTGTGCACACGTGTGACAAATCTTGCCTTTTCACTTGTCGTATAGGAGGCTTCTCAGCTGCTAACTATTCTCCAGAGCCTTCAGCCACCTCTGAAACTCGATGGAAAAACAGTTGGTGTCGATTATGCCAAGAGTGCTAGGAAGTGAGTCATCACACACACACACACACACACACACACACACACACACACACACACACACACACGGACACACACACGGACACACACACACACACACATACACACGGACACACCACACACACACACACACACACATATGCTGTTTGACAAAGCTTTCTATTAATAGAACATAGTACATATAAGCTCCATTAGTGGCACAACGTGAGCTTCACCAGGTTGGAAGTTCTGTCCCCACGTAGTGCAGGTTTTTAGATTAATTTGTTCTAGTGCCCTGATGATGGGGAAAAAAAAAGTGAAATTGGTCCCCACAAAGTATAGCTTCACTTTTATTTGTGACAAAATAATGTGTACACTTCTAAAATGTATATGTTGCTTGAAAGTGGTAATTTGGTCCGGCCAGAAGGTTCATTATTTAAATGCAAGCATATTCAAAGCCAATAAAGGACTGATTTTTCTTCCTGTGTGTGCTGCAAAATTAGGGTTTAACTAATCACTCAGTTTTCTTTCCAGGGACTCGGCGAAGCCTGACGGGAACAGAGCCAGCGCGCTCTCTGTTGCCAGCACAGCCATCGCTGCTGCTCAGTGGTCATCCAGCCAGGTATCTGGGTTTTACTCATGATGTGCCATCATTCTAAAACATTTAAATTAAAACTACTTGGTGTGACCTTCCAGGTTTTCTATTACATTTATATCCTGAAATGCTAAAAGGTAGTATGAGTACAATTAGTGAACCATTGGGCTAAATAACCTTTTAGTGATTTCTCTTAAGGACAGATATATTTGTGGTTGTTTACAAGAAGAGCAGGTATCATGCATCTTTTGAAGATCTGGCATTTTTAAAAGTAAGAAAGAGACTAAGGCTGACGTGACACCCTGTTTTCAAGATTCAAGGGTTGTATCATCATGTGCACAGTAGCTACAGTGTAGTTATGACAATGAAAATCTTAGGTCCCGAGCTCCTCCAACAATGCAACATATTATGTAAAGGACATAAGACAACAAAATAATAATAATAATAATAATAATACAAAAATAAAAATAGTGTAAATGAAACGGAGTACAGTCAAATTGAATAAAATAGAGCAGGTGAAAAAAACTGAATGTAAGGTTAAATATTGTACAGTGAAATACAATGAACTGTTAATGTCCAAGTGCAGTTTTGATAATCTTAGTGAGAGAAACATATTTAATAGGTGTCCTCCATTTACACATTTATTTGCAAAAATATGGGCTCAGTCGCAAATGCAACTTACTTTTAATTTATGTTTTTGTGTACTTTTGCTGATTTTGCTCTCCTCTGGTTTTCTTGTAGTTGCAGCAGGCTTCAGGGTCCAGCTCTGACTACATTGCTCCAGAGGGCTATGCACAGCAAACACAGGTGAGTCCATACTCTGCCTTAATATGAACATGACTTACAAATGTTTAAAAGACCAAAGCCTTATGTGACACTTTGTATTCTCTGATGTAGGGACAGAGTTATCAGGTGTGGCAGCCTGAAGTCTTGGCTCCAGTCCTTGGAGATGGATTACTTGGAGGTAAGAAGAGGTGTCAATTCCTACAATTCCTTATTTTGACTGTTTTTGATTCTACGGCTGGGTTTGCTGATCTATCATCATCATCTGTGCCTAGCTGCTCCAGCAATAAATGCATTGATCCCTGCGTCTCTAGCTGCTGTCATATCGCAGACAGCTCAAGTTTACCAGCCTATCATGGTCAGCCAGCTGGGCATTCAGGTAATACCATGGCGTGTATTTATTGAGATATAACTTTTCATTTTGAATTGACCACTGGTGTTTCATTTATCTTTCTTTCACTCGGTCACATCAGTTAGTGAGACCTGTTGATGCAGCGCTACAGACTGCCTTTGTTTCCACGGCTGCAGCTGCTGATAGGCGGACTGCTCACACTACAGGTGAGATACATTACATTTAAAATGGCTCCTCTGCATGTAAATGAATAGGGTACAAATATTTCCTTTGATTTATGAGGCATGGGCTTTTTCTTATGAGTCTCTGTGTATCTGCAGCCCCTGACCCCTCCACATACCAGTACAACGAGGCTACAGGTTACTATTATGATCCTCAGACCGGCCTCTACTATGATCCCAGCAGCCAAGTATGTTCCCTGAGCAGAATATACTGCCTAACAATATGCTTTCGTATTATCCTTTATTTGACCAGTGCAGCAGTTAAAATGTTTCCTATGCTTGTTCTCAATAGTACTACTATAACGCAGAGACTCAGCAGTACCTGTACTGGGACAACGAGAAGCAGACGTACGTCCCTGCACCGTATGAATCCAACACAGAACAAGTGTCGGCTAATAGTTCTTCAACCCCAAACAGCAAAGGGCTCAAAGATAAAAAAGAAAAGCCCAAAAGCAAGTCTGCACAACAGGTAAATGCTACTTTTAAAGCCTTAGCCCCCCTGTGTGTAACTTGTATCTTTTTATTTAAAGGATATCTGTACTGATTGCTCAATACAATTTGCAGATCGCAAAGGACATGGAGCGTTGGGCGAAAACCTTAAATAAGCAAAAAGAAAGTTTCAAGAGCCCTTTCCAAGGTTTTGGGTCGTCTAAGGAAGACGACAGGAGAGAGTCTGCCGCTGCCGACGCAGGGTTCGTCGTCTTTGAGAAAAAGGTATTGAGTTGCCACTACTAGCCCTTTTTTTGCATTGGCTAAGGGTAATAGCATAATTGAGGCAGTACTTGTATAGACTGAGAGGTAGATCCTTGTGAAGGCAACATACAAAATTCCTTCTTTTTGTGTGAATTAGAAACTATACACAGGGTTCGTACGGGTGCTTGAAATCCTTGAAAATGCTTGAATTTTTACGAGGTGTTTTCATGACTTGAAAAGTGCTTGAATTTACCTTGAAAATGCTTGAAAAGTGCTTGAATTTGACTTTGGAAAAGGTGTAAGAACCCTGTATACAGTACTAGGGGTCGACCAATATGGCTTTTTCAAGGCCGATACCGATTATTAGTAATCAAGGAGACCGATAACCGATATTTGGAACCGATATACATTTGCAGTAAAATCAGAAAATCTTGGTGTCAAAATATAGAATAACACAACTTCTATGAAATGCATTTTTACCCTTTACCCCTGGGACCCTGATTAAAGTAAATGAAGTTAAAATAAAAACTTCTAAAACTTGGTCTGAACTTCTGATATTTGAGTCTAACTCATTTAGTAGTCCCAGTTCAGCAGCACCAGATTGTGGTGCAGAAAGCAGAGTTGCTGCGAGGCTCCACTAGCAGCCGTCACAGTCCCAGCGCGTCACAGTTTCTCCGCTGCGAGACGCTACCCGATACCCGCCCCCCTGCAGCCCGGAAAATCTTCAGTGTTGATTGACACTTCAGTAATAGCTTATCAGATAGCGCTGTGGGCGGGACATTGCTCGTGAACAGTGGTGACTGCAGCCAGAGAAACGGCCGCATCAGAGCCAAAGTCGTATGGCAATTTGATAAAACAAAAAGGCCGATACCGATAATCTGTAAAATGCGGAATATCGGCCTCGATAATCGGTCGACCCCTATTCAGTACCTAATAATAATGTTTTTCTGAGCAGCTCTAATATTACATGTGTTACAATATGACTGACTTGATTGTCAGTCATTAGCTTTCTATTCATAATGAATATACAGTGGTAAAATATTTGTTATTAAGAGTTGCTGTCTTTTAGCAAACAGGAGGTTTGGAGATGCCATCTTTCATGATGGAACAATTCCAGACTGCAGAACAGGAGACTCCAGCTAAGGTTTGTTTCCTCCTTTGCCTTAATTCCCCCACTCAACCATTAAAAACAAACCGCTTCAACCTTTCTCAATTTTCATACTATAGAGCGTCCTCGTTTCCACCTACAACGGAGATAGTGAGCCGGAAGAAGACGGTTCAGAAAGAGCAACAGATGTGGAGGGAGAAATAACGGACTGGAAGAGGATGGTCTGCCTACTCTGTCGGAGGCAGTTTCCCAACAAGGACACTCTGCTGCGTCACCAGCAGCTCTCTGACCTCCACAAGGTGAGGGTGGGGAGCAGCAGGCATTCACCTGCATGTAGCTGTGAGAATTCTGGCTGCTGCCATCTGTTCCGCAGTATTAAGCTCCAATACAGAATCACGAGTGGATGTTAAAGTTGCTTTTAATTGTTTAAGCAAAACATGAAGATTCAGAGAAGATCAAAACTCACAGAAGATCAACTGGAGGAGCTGGAGAGGAAAGAAACTGAGGTATTTGGCACATGAATTTGAACCCATTTCATCTAGCAGTGATTTTTGTCTTTGTTGTTGCAATAAGGACACATTTTAATAAGGCTTCATGGTCATTTTAACAGTGGAAATACAGAGACAGGGCTGCAGAGAGAAGGGAGAAGTACGGAGTTCCTGAACCTCCTGCCCCTAAGAAGAAGAAGAAATTATTTAAACCGCCGACCCAGTGCTCTACAGTGTAAGTGTAATTAAATCTCAGTGCCGTCATCTGTAAAATGTCAATGATTGAATCTCTAACATCTCCTGGTTTTCCCCTGCAACAGAGACTATGAACAGCCCACCAAAGACGGCCTTACAAGTGATAACATTGGAAACAAAATGTTGCAAGCTATGGGCTGGCAGGAAGGAAAAGGCCTGGGCCGCCACCAACAGGGCATCACCGCTCCCATCTCGGTGAGGAGTGCAAAAGGATTGACTTTTTTCCCTTGTCTTGCATACTTAGTTCCTAACAGATGGAATATGCATGTCTACTTTTTTTATTTTCACTCGCAAAGCAATTAGCACTGTTACCTGAGGGCTAACTGCCTCCAATCTGTCTCCTCTAATAACCTTCTTTTCCCCACAGGCTTCACTAAGGACCAAGGGCACAGGCCTGGGTATTAAAGGAAGCTCATATGAACTCTCTGCATCTGACACCTACAAGGATGCTGTTCGTAAGGCCATGTTCTCACGCTTCACTGAGATGGAGTGAACCAGTGAGAGAAAAGTAATCCTACTGAACCGGGAACTATTCATTTTGGGGCCAAATAATCAAACTGTGAAACGGAGAAACGTTTTTTTTTCTTTTCCTACACAAACTTAAACTATGATTTCTTTCTTCTCAATGTATATAACATTTGATTTCGTTCTATATATATTTTGTCATCCAGTATATGTTTTCAGTTAAAGAAACATGTAAATGCTGTATATTGTTTGTACTTACAATTTGGATCTGAGGTTTTGTTTGTGTGAATACCAAAAAATCCAGTTGATAATTAAACCCAATCTTTGTGCTCAACAACTCGTATCTGAAAGATTTTTCTTACTTTCCAAAAAACATGAATGAGTATGTTATCCTTGTGTATCTCATGATGTTATTCAAACACTAACATAAAACATCTCTAAATGCATATTACCTACAAACACTAAATGCTCAGAAGATATCCCTCAATTGAAGAACATACAGGCTCTAGCTTCATCCAGTACATCCACAGTGTTTGGATTAATGTACAGGCTGATCACGTGTACTTATGTGCTCATTTAAATTGATACAAACATATAGTTTGGGCTCATTATACAAATGCTGGTATTGATTCTCTGTTCATGCTGAATTTCTATCTCTCAGCCACTTCAGATATGTTGCCCATTATTTCTGTCAGACCGTCTATATTGGCTGCCTTCATATCCTCTTTCCTGAGGCTTAATGGCTGAAGTGTTTCAGTAGCTCTCGCTTCAGTGGGATGCCAGGGATTTTGAAACTGTCCCACAGAATCCTTGCTGTTTGTTTTGGCTCGATTCAACTCTGCTTTTTCCCGGGAGAACTGAGAGCTAGCTTAGATGTGTGAGGCCACAGAGAGACAGTACTGTAGCTCCAGCCACCTTTATGGATGTGTAAAACTCTTAAGCTCTGTCATGATAAAGTGACCGGTTATGGGTTATTAATTTCTTAATTCCTGGGAAGAACTTCAATACTTTCCTGTTGTTATTTCTCATATAGTTGATTTTAACGATAGTCATTTTTGACAACTCGGACCAGCATTCAAGTGTCAGTCATGTTTCAGTAAAGCATTTGAAACATGTTACTATAGTGCTAATATCTGCTTTTGTATGTTGTGCACATGCCTTGTTACAGGAATTCACTTTCATTCCCATCACTAGGGGGCAGTGTCAGTTTTTGAAGGTATTTCTTCAGACTGTCACTGTTAAATATGATAGAAATGTCTAAAACCTTACAAGAACAACCCAGTTTATTTCTATGAAATGTATTTAGCAAATATTAAATCCACAATTCACTTTTTGTATGTAGTGTATGCAATAGAAATGGGAACATGTTATATTTATTGCTGGTCAGATCAGACATTTTCTCCATCTTGCTGCAGTTTGTATATCTGTACCACCAGCATGTCCCCCCTCCCCTGCCTCACAGTGACGTGGTGATGTCCTCACGGCTGCTGGGCACAGAGTTGGGCGTAGGAGGGGGATTAACGTCACTGGTGTTAGTTCATCATACAACAGTCACAATGTAGGAGGTTTCTTATTAAAACTATTTTTCTACTATGAGGTTTTTATGCATCATAACAGGTAGCCTGCTTAGTCAGGAAAGGAGCACGCACGTGTCTTTGAGACAGCCAGCCAGAGTAGCCTAACTAACCCTGTAGTAGCAGAATGACAGCTGTGATCTCGTGTTGATTAAAACTGCAGCACAAAACGAACTTTGCTCACTGTCACACTGGGACACTTGTGAATGCCTACTCAGTTTTCAGCATGGCACTGGCTCAGCTTACCAGAATCTGTGTCAGTTGACTAAGCCGTTTTGCATAACCCAGTCGGTGGCCACACTGAATAAAATGTGAGAGGATGAGGTTGGCACAAGTACAGCAAGTTTCAAATGTATAGAGAAGAATGTGATATGAATATGATTTCAGCTAATGCACTCTCTGTTTAGTCGTAGATGAGCCTAGTTCTTTGAGTACAAAATTATATTCCTTTGTTTTCCTTATCTAGTACTGTGGCTCAGTGGAGCAGGTCAGATCATTTTAATTATGTATTTTGCCTTACTAAGTAGCATTATCTCCAACAGACAAACAAATATGATTGATCTTGATGATAGTCAATCTTGTAGTCTAGATTTAAACATGAAGAAAGATCTGAAACCACTATACACATACAAAAAGAAGCACAGGACACTAATAAAAGGATGATACATTCTGGTACAACATGATAAGAAGTGACACGAAAACTGAAGCTGAAAAACAAGAACTACATCATAACCTGCATGTGACTATACAAGTATCACGATGACAAGGTTATAATGACAAATGAAGTTGAGCATGAACATGAGGAATTTCAGCCATTATCATATTTCAAGATCATTGTACTCTATCTGATAAAGTTGTTAAAATAATTAGTTGTTGTGTATAGGGAATCTCTGTATACTGTCAGGTCGATGGTGAAGCTGCACTGATCAAAAGGACATGCTGTACAGCGTGGTGTTTGTCTACATCTGAAATGTTTGTTTTTCTTTCCTCTGGGATCTAAAAGGAAATACATCTAAGACTACACTCCCAACAAATGCATGACAAACAGAAGGACTCACACTGGTCGTACACGTGTCTCATGCAGGCAACTCGCTTTAGACTCTGGCCAGCTGTCCAAACAGGAAAATGCAATAACTGAGGAACTTAGGAACCGGGTTCATTTAGAAAGAGTTTAGATGTCTTATTCGATCTTAGCATTCATAAGATGAGGTATTTCTACTTTATTATTCAGGTATTATTCCAAAAACCTTTGGGATATGTCTCCCAAGGGGCCCTTAAGACAACTTCCTGATACCATCCATCTGAGGATCTTAAGTATGAGTCTGAATGTTGTCAACATAGGTTGTTTCTTTTTTCTTTTTAAAATAACAATACTGTAGAATATACCAGTAGGGTATTTGGTTATTTAATATGCAGGAAACCTTAATGCTATCCCCAGTCAAACTTGGAAACACTTTTGTACTAATTATGTGTTCTACTGTTAATTTGTAGGTATGTATTAGTACTAAAAATGTATGTTGCATATTTTATAATATGAGGAGATGGCTCCACAATTCCAAAAATGGGATGGCCACACAAAGTGCATTCGGGGTTCATGTCTGAAGGATGGGACTGTTATTTTTCCACATACATTGTCGCATGAGCCTGTCATGATTCCTTCAGGTGCCATATGGTTACAGTGATTTGACGAGGCTATACCCAGCAACTGGCAAAGGGATGACATTTGAACAATAGTTGGTAAACATTTGTTGAGTTTAAGGCGAAGCTGCCAAATGTGGAAATTCCCTTGGTAGTGGCTTCAGTGTTCAGCTGTTAATTGAGTTTAATCCAATGTGGGATCTGTTCTGTGTGGAATTAACAGCTGATGTGAATATAATAATATATATAACAAGATTAATCTTATCTGATTTCACTTAATGTTACCTTGTTGGTGTAACTTGTAAAATAAACCTAATCATTTAAGAGATTTCCATGTCTTCAAACAATAGGGGTTTAGAGCAATACCATGGGCTCTGGAAGGCTGTATGGTACAGTTGTGTTTTGAGCTAAATGCGAACACCTGAATGCTATGGTAACATTTTGTTGTTTAGCATGTATAATGTTTAGCATGTTCATAATCTAAGCTCAGCCGTCAGTAGGACACATTGCCTGGGGACCATGGATGTCTGCATAAGAATTAGGTGCCAATCGATTCACTAGATGTTGAGATATTCTACTGGATACCTAATATATTTAACCTGTTGATGGCCATAGAGGAACACTTACAGGGTTGCAAAAGGCATTGGGATTCACCCTTTGGGTACTATGAATGTCTTGCTCAAGTCCAATATTTGTTGTCATATTTCATTTTGGACCAATGTGGAGAATTGACCAACAGACATTATTACCATTTATGAGCCATGTCACTTTCATGGCTAAAATTATATATCGTGTTAGTGATATGTAACAAAAATGAGCTGCAACTGATAGTTCAATTCCTTCCAATGATTGGAAGAAGGTCCATATCGAACATAATTCTCTGAATTTATATTTTCTTGAATGAACTTCATGGTAAAACACAAAGCATCAAGTCCATGTGTAAGGGACAAATGGCAGATTTAAGCCATTGAACCAAAGCTTTATCCTGGAAGGTGCATTGCTCCTTTGGGCCTCAATGTTTCTCCTCCCTCCTGTATTGGCTAGGCTGCTCCTTCAGGGAATTCTTCACGCAGAGAGAAATAATGCTCAGGACTTATCTCGAACGTGTGCGTGCGCGTGTGTGTTACAGAGCAGGCTCTTTGATTGCAAAAGAGGCAATGGATGGGCAGGTGGCCCAAGTATGTGTTTATGTGTGTAGGAGAGTGAATTTCTTCTGTAAAAACGTTGTCAGCTGATTGAAGTCTGAAGAGAATAACAAACATCATCCTCCTGGTTTGACAGATGTCTCCTCTTGATAAATGCTTCAGAAACTCCCAGATTACTCTAGTTTATCACGTCATTATGTAAGATTTAAACTTGCTGACACTATGCCGCTTTCTTTTTTATTGATTTGTCTCATTGCCTGCTGGTGTTGACGTGAAAATAAAAACTTCTTCAAAATTAAATAAAACAATGTTTTCCATGGTGATGCTCTCAGTCAACTCAAACGGATGCATTACATTGGATCCTAAAGGTCCTTCAGGAAAAACGAAACAGCTATGAGCTTCTTTAAATAAAAAAAGATCCATGTCCAACCTTACTGACCATTGATGATGAGCATGTTGTTAAAGTGGCCTGTGGGTGTATTTTTATCATAGTGATATCATGATGAAACTTGATATAGTCTAAGATTTTGGATATATCAATATTTCATAAGTGTTGTATTTTCTTCTGTTTAAAGGCTGCATACACTTAAAGTCATGTCATTTTCTCAATAGGTACATCTTGCTAGTACCGGGTTGGACCCCTTTTGCCCTCAGAACTGCCTTGGTTCTTGGTGGCATAGACTCAACAAGGTGCTGGAAACATTCCTCCGAGATTTTGGTCCATATTAGCATGATCGCATCACGCAGTTGCATTATCTGTGATGCGAATCTCTCGTTCCACCACATCCAAACTGTGCTCTATAGGATTTGGATCTGGTGACTATGAAGGCCATTTGAGTTAACTCATTGTCATGCTAAAGTAACCAGTTTTAGATGATTTGAGCTTTGTGACATGAGAAGATGGGTACACTGTGGTTATTAAGGGATGGACATGGTCAGCAACAATACTCAGGTAGGCTGTGGCGTTTAAGCTATGCTCAATTGCGGCTAAGGGGCCCAAAGTATGCCAATATAATATCCAACACCACCACCACCAGCACCAGCCTAAATTTCCCTTTTTCTGACCATTCTCTGTAACCCCTAGAGATGGTTGTGCAGGAAAATCCAAGTAGGTCAGCAGTTTCTGAAATACTCAAACAAGCCCGTCTGGCACTAACAACCATAACGCGTTCAAAGTCACTTAAATCACCTTTCTTCCCCATTCTGATGCTCTGTTTGAACTTCACCAGGCCGTCTTGACCATGTCTACATGCCTAAATGCACTGAGTTGCTGTCATCTGATTGGCTGATCACATATTTGTGTTACCAAGCAGATGAACCGCTATACCTGATAAGGTGGCCAGTGAGTGTATATTGCCCAGCCCTAACCTATAACCAACATAGATTGAAACCAATATTGATAACATTGAATACAATTTAACAATTACATTAATATTGACATATTTGATATGGATCTGATTATTCTCAGCCTTCTTATTTACCAAATGTGTTGATAAATAACCAAGGGGATTACAGCATGGTGCACTTTAGAGAAGGATGGGGAGCTGGAGAGTTTCCAGAATTTGAAGGATAAATATGATCTGGATAAACATGACTTCTACAGGTACTTACAAATAAGGGACTACGACAAAAAGCAAATTAAAAGAGACCCCTCTGCTGAAGTGAATGGTGTGATTCAAATCATAACTAATTCATACAAAGAAACCAACATTAGAATCATAACTGCTCTATACAAAGTATTGTCCACAAATAAACATTCAACTAAATATATAAAAGAGAAATGGAAAACAGAATTTAACACAAGCATTTCAGATGATGATTTGCAAAACATGTGGAAGATACATACTGGGGAGGCTGTGGCTCAGTGAGAACTTTGAATCGGGGGATAGCAAGTTCAAACCCCACTGCAGTCAGCATGTCGTTGTGTCCCTGGGCAAGAAACTTCACCCCAAATTGCTCCTGTGGGGATTGCCCACAGTATTGAATGTATGTAAGTTGCTTTGGATAAAAGCGTCTAACAAGTGACATATAATGTAATGTAATACATCAATCATCCACCAATTCACGGATATGGAGGGAATACTCATGGAAAAATGTGATCAGATTGTTTATCACACCTAAGATTCAGAAATACAAATCCTCTGTGCTGGAGAGAATGTGGAGAATCACAGGCCAACCATGCATATATATTTTGGAAATGCAAAAAAATACTTAAGTTCTGGGAATCGATACACAAGGTTTTGCAAAAGATACTGAGTTATGAGGTTCCTATGGACTACACTACATGGTAATCTATCTGGGCAATTGTACAGAGGAAAATGTTCACTACATAGATAGATATCTTTTAAAAATGCTGTTGATAGCTGGCAAGAAAGCCATAACAAAAAAATGGTGAAGGGTGGAGCCTCCTACTATGGAACAGTGGATGCAGATCGTGGAGGAGATTCATATAATGGAAAAAATGACATATCGACTGAGACTGCAAGAAACACAATATGAAGAGAAATGGGAGAAATGGTCAATGTTTAAGATTCAAACCAGCGACAACGAATACTGAACTGTTCTGTCAAATGAGAATGTGACTCCCGACTGCATTTTTATTTTTTTTTTATATTATCTCTGTATTTGTATCTATAGCTGTATTGCATTGTTTATTTAGTTTGGGTTGTTATGTACGTGCACAGCTGTTGTTGTAATAAAATGTCAACAAAAAATGTGTTGATAAATACAAACCCCTAACTATTGAGAAGACATGTCATTTTTCTTTAACATCCACAAACGAACACATCCTCAAACTGACTCATCATGCCTGAAGTCCCAGAGGCACCATGTCAAGTTTTGTTAGTGTTAGCTGATGTTCACGCATGGCTATGAGTCCCCTCCACACTCAATTCAGATGGCATTAATAAACCTTTGCCAAACTGCCTATGGTCCTACAGTACATAAAGGCATCACCTGACTGTAACCATCGTTCAGGTAATTGCATAACCACATAATTTCTACAGCACGGCTATTTGTTGCTCATCCACGAGTGGGCCTTGTTGCTTTGGATAATAACACTGACTTTCATCTCTTCCCCAAATGATGAATGCACACAGAAGATTGGCCTTAATTGAGTGTGATTGCAACATCATCCAGCAGGGCTCAGCAAAAAAAACTGAATGGGTTTAGTGGTCTGTGATAAGATCTTTTCTTCCCGTTTCTCCTAATTATGTAAATGGCGTGGGCTATGGGGCTATGGAGGAAGGATAGGATGCTACAAGTACCTCCACAAAGAGAGAGGGATAAGAATGTAACCAAAATGATTTTTACTCAATGAATGTTGATAGGAATATTGTCGGTAGGTCTGCCAGTAAATTGAAATAACTAATAAACCTTTGGATGGATTGAAATTAAAATTGCACAGACTTTAAACTCCCAAGAGATGAATTGTAATACCGTTGCCTTCAAGCGCCATATTGAGATACAATTTCAGTTTGTCTTATATTTATTTTTTTAGACAATTACGACATACAGTACCTCAACCTCAGATGTGCCTCCTTTTGTGTTTAGAAATATTTAGTAAATGTTCGCAAGCATGACTGTATTGTGATTGTATATTGTATTTATTTAGATAAGGTTATGTGTTTTTGTGTATAATTGGAATATTATTAGCATACCTACATATTATAAGTATTTCCTGTTTCCCCCATTTCAATGTAGATAGCCGTTTTTACTTAAAAGGTTCATAGTTCTCTGACATATAATTATTATGTGTAAGCTAAAATACATTCATTGCGATATTTAATTATTTATTTAGCACCTCTGCCATCTTACTTGCATTGCAGACCTGCTACACCCAGTTTCTATGGTTACGCCTTGCTGTGCACCGCTCTTGGCAGTCAGAAAGTCCTCTGGAGCACTACCAATCACCTTAAAGCTGACAGGTAAGGCAAGGTGAGACTGGTACACATGCACGGTTTAAAGAAAAAAGAACAGGGGGAGTTCATACAACTGAATACAAATGGTGTGCCTCCAGAACCAGTTGCCAGATGTCTTTGCTCTTCACCCTCTCCTCATTAGTTGACAGTGCCTAAACTAGCATACCAACACATTTTCGTGGGGAATAGGAACATCCAGAGGACTATACACTCTTGAAATGAAGCCCGGATTAAAGCATGCACTGAGTCTCTCTTTGAACTATAGCATACATCTGTTGAGCTGCTCTGCTGACCTCCAGGACGCACCAGCCACTTTCTCAGCATCTCTGGCCCTTTCCTCGATGGGTAGCCATTCCCCACTGGGTCAACCTCAGAGCAGATGCTGCGCTTATATGTCCCCAAGGTGAAATGTCCTTAGTTTTCCACAAGGTCAGGTTTACTGCCACAGCTTCAAAGGAAATGGTGGTTGCTGGATCATTCTGGGGTGAGATGACAGTATGGTATTTGTGGGAGAAAGTGCAGGATGTATCAGCATTGACGTAAAAAGATAAGGCACGTTTTAAAAAAGTACATGTATTATTTGTGTGTTTGTGTGCAGATTGAGTAATTCATGCCATATAAATGAGTCCTTTTCTTATGGAAAATGTGTTTGGCTCTATCTGCCCCCCCCCCATGAATATAGATGAAAGTTCACAGGATTAGGGAACCTGTTCGTATTTTACTGCAGGTGTGTGTGTCATGCTCTCGTTATCGTGGGCTAGAAGAGAGAGAAAAGAGGCTCCGAGCGTATTGTGACATCAAAACGCGCTCCCGCTCATGACCTAGAAATTGAGCGTGCGTATCCTTTGTGCGTAAGCAAACAGTGAGCTTTTGTGGCACATGGTTCAGGCAGCTGTTTACGTTGTTGACGTTGATGCTTGCCAAAAATATAAATTAAATCGATTTTTCAAGAGAGCCCGGGTACGTTTTTTTTCGGGAGACACTCGAGTAGATGAAATAAATGCTAGTGTGTGGTCTCCTCGCGACCACTCAATGTCTCATTGTCTCATAATGCGCGCTCAAGCACGACGATAAACCCGTCAACAAGAAATGCACACGACCCCCTTCACCGTGTGAAAAATAACATGTTAAGAGCAGTGGGCACGAGCCTTTCAACGACCGACGATGACAACGCAGCTTGGGTCATAATTTTCAAATGATTTAAACGGGCGCATGCCAAATAGTAGGGCTCTCGTGACCCTGTGCGCTGGCTTCGCAACAACACACACACAACAATCATTTGATTGGGGGTTCGTTGTGCGTGCGGTAGGCGGAACCTGGGCACTCTTCACATCCCACTTTTGAGAAGATTACGAGGACAATTGTAGTGGGAAACACATTACATTTACGCAGTTTGGAGGGAAGGTGGACGGACGTAGCGGGACAGAGGCAGGACGAAACGCCACGGGAGGAGGCAGACCCATTAGCGAGCAGAGGATAGATCTGTGTGGAGATATTTGGAGTTGGGGGAGGACACTGGCACTTCACTGGTAAGGCACTGAATGCTTCTCGTTGACGAGTATAGCACCCACAATGTCTGAAACTTATCAATGAGCATGTTTTTCACATAGACAGGGACCTTAAAATAAAGAACATTAGGAAAAACGTTCCTTCGTATGTGCAGCATCAGCCTGCTTGCTTAGTCCGACTGTGACATTTAGCCTACACGGGAGTAAAAGTAAGGTCAAGATAACGTTGTTTAGGGTTGTTTCATTCAGGCAAGGTCCTTCGTCGTCAGATAACCATCCATAGAGAGATGCAATATTACTAAGCTCGCTGCACTTGATCTTCATTTGTCTTTTGAGATTCCCTTTACACTCCAAAGACCTCATTTCTAAGTGATTTCTTCATTCGGGCTTATCTTAGAATCAGCTGGAATAATTTGATACACAACTAAATACATGTTCACTCTGCCCAGAGTGCATCCTCTGACTTGAACAGTGATTCCAGTCATTCCCTCTCACTGCCACGACCCAGTATAGCTCAGTGATCAAATGTAATACTATAATGACAGCATGAGGCATCGTGTGCCCGGATTGTTACCAAATGCTCATGCAGGTGCATTGCACTTCACTTTTGGATTGTCTCTCGTGTTTTTAAGGATGTGCCTGGCAGAAGCATCCACAGCTGGCTCACACCACGTCACAGCTAGGCTACAGGTGCTATCAATTCTGAAGGATAAAATAAGGCTTTTGGTATGATATGTCCAACTATGCAAAAGAAGCCCTCAAATTAAATACATCTATAGCATTGTGCACAACATGCCATAGACTGGATACAACTCCTAACAGCGGCATGCTTTCTGGAGACACTTTCAGTCAGCAAGGTCCAGTTATTAACTCCTCCACGATGAGTCACCTCAAGGGCTTGTGAGCAGCAGGTGAGACAGTGGCAGACTTGACGGTTTGGAGCTGGTGAGAGCTCATGTCAAGCCCACATGGCCTCTTTCGTTATCATTGAGTGACACAGCTCTCTGCTCATCTCTGGCGTGTGCTGCCTCTCTCCAAACTCCATCCCACAATGAAATCACAGTGTAACAGACTTATCCAGCCTCAGCTTTGAGGCGTGCTGAGTTTTTGATCTGCTGTGAGATTAACGCCTGCATTTGTGTGTTTCAGGCTGTATCCTTGCACACGTGCATGAGAGGGAAAGCAAATGTACATGTTTTTGATCAGGCACATGCGTACACAGCTGGTTATTTGAGTTCAGAATGAAAGGTGCTGTTTCACAAATGTCATCTTATGGCAGGTTGATAACAAAATGTATCGATTGACAAGAAATTAGTAGTGAGCACTATGCAACAAAGGTCATAGCCATCATTCACATCTACTTTAGTGGTTCATGGCCAGCAGAGAATAAGCAAATATCTTCCTTAGTATTTGTTTCTTCTCTTTAAATCTGCAGTTAGTGGATGAGAAGTGTTCATGACTCCTTCTGCTGACTCCCTTTTATCCACCATTAGATGTGACACAGACAGAGATACTCAGTAAGTTCCTATTTGATTTGATCAAAGCCCTATTTCTATTTTAGATATCCTGTAGCAGTATCATCACCCCTTGCTGTTAAATACCAACAAACTATGTGCAATATATGCAATATATACATGCCGTTAATAACTGTGTAATATATACCTGGCTGCTAAATCCTTAGAACTGTTACAAGGTGTGTATTTTGTAAATTGTGTAACTTGCTGCTGTTAAATACCAACCACCTACGTGCAATATGTGCTAGATGTGCAATATATATATATATGCCGTTAATAACTAATATTTACCTGGCTGCTAAATCCTAAGAACTGTTACGGGATGTGTATTTTTTTTAAATTATGTAACTATTTTTTATTATATTTTTTTATTGTGTCATAACTTAGTACTTTTAAAAAAAAATGCATGTCACATATTTAACATAATGTAACATTAAGCTGT
Organism: Notothenia coriiceps; assembly: GCF_000735185.1. Taxonomy (NCBI): domain Eukaryota; kingdom Metazoa; phylum Chordata; class Actinopteri; order Perciformes; family Nototheniidae; genus Notothenia; species Notothenia coriiceps. The sequence goes on from NW_011332985.1 coordinate 200,708, forward strand.
CTGTGGCTCTTTTCCCTGCTCTAACTACGCAAATGTCCCCTCCGTGGGACTAATAAAGGTATGCTGATTCTGATTCTGATTCTGTATTGATTTACATCTGTAGGAATGAAAAGGAAACATGAAGGGATTGTTCAGCCATGAAGTGCAATGTAGTTCACTGTGAGAAGAAAGGAACACCCTGCTGTGACTTTGTTGATTGTATTAATCTATGAAAGGCCATGATTTTTCTGTCTGGAGTTGAGGTTTCAAAAGGGATTTAATAAAAGCAAACTGAACAAAATTCCTTAAGTTTTTCCTTGTAGTTGTATTGGCACAGTAAAGCGGATGGATTAGAAGGTCTAGGCCTACAGTAAGGTAAATCTATCCTTTTGGCTCAAGTCATTTCACAGTATTTCTACATTTTGAAGAAGAATTGTAGTCCGGATTAGGTCACACCACTTAGAGCTCATCTGACCATTGGATGGTATATACGTAGAAAATGATTTCACTCTCAACACTTTGCTCAATCTACTGCTGATAACTGAACAGCAGAGTCTTACTTCAACGTCTTACAGAAACAACTGCTTCATGTAATTGAAACTGCATAATGGCCGAAACAATTTTGAAGTGGTCCATGTCTATGAGATGTGAGCAGTTTAAATGAATAGTAATTGTTTAGCTTGATTGATTGATCAGCCACAATACTTAACAACAGTGAACCGCTTTTATAGGGCGTTTCTTTTTCATTTCTTCTCCTCATAAGAAAGTCAGAGTAAAGGTTTGGTTGGTGTGAGTCTGTCTTGGTTCTTGTTGGTCTCGATTTATTTGCCAAAGACCCTTCAGTAGGAGGGAAAGTGTTAAGTCTTACCATTGGGTCAAATTAAACTGCCCAAAAGCTGAAAACAATCTTCCGAGTCTCAGCTATACTTGTATTTTGGCTCATTATCCATCGTTGGCTTATTGTACTCAGCACCTAGTTCTATAAGGGATTTGATGCTTAAGCCTTACATTGATCTGCTTACAGTCGGTGCCCGCTCTGATTGGGATTTGGACGTCCGTGGTGCTGCGGCATGTGACAGAGTCAGCAGTGCAACATCCAGCAGGGTGGTCAAACACTGCGTGAGTTGTACTACCAGCTCAATGAATGCATTCGCCCCCATGATGTACTCTCTTTCTTTTGCTCTCCTCCCATGTGATCAGGAGGAAACAGGAGTGAGCCGAGTGGCAGATGCCAGGAGAGATGGTACTTTGTTTGAGGGCGCATGATTGAGGGAAGACAGAGCTGGCTTTGAAAAGTGTGGTGTTGACAGAGGACGTCTGAATGAAAGGCTGGTTAGCTGAGTGCATCCTGCTGTATTGTTTCTAACCAATACACAACTGGCATACGCTTTCCTCAATGAGGTGATGTCCTTGACTGTGCCACTGCTGAGCTTTATGTTCGGTCCTTAGTCAATCTGCCTGTGAAGCCACAGTGCGAACAAAATAACTGCTGACCATCTGAGGAAGAAAAAATTAATTTGCTTTTATATCAATTCAACATTGCCTGGTTAAACAGGAGGAACTGCAATAATTAGTCGATTTATTGATCAAAATAAAATGACATTTCTTGAATATTCATTGATTTTTTTCAAATCAGCATATGCTACTTTTATAGGTCTTGCATTATGGTTTATTTAATATTTGTTGTTTTTACTGTTAGTTGGACTAACCAAGACATTTCATCACCTCACCACTTGTGCCATAAGATAATGTGAGTTTCTGATGTTCAAAAGACCGATCAATGAAGCCATGAATTGAGAAAAATTCATTGATACAGATACAAAATAACTGTTGATTAAAGCTCTATAAACTGGCTCTTTCTAAAGCTAGAAGAAGTACAGAAATGTAATATATGTTTTGAAACAGTCCCCATTTCATAGTTTATTGAGACTAGTGACAAATATATATATATTTTTGGTGTATATGTATTGTCACATTTGTATAAAAAAGAAAGGAAATAATATTTAAAACCATATAAATATATGATCATTTACATATAGAAAATTATATTGTCCACTGTTCTTTAAAGATATCTCAACAGTAGATCTAAGGGAAGTGTTTTATCTGTTAAATAGGAGTTTTTCAACTCCTACCAAAATATTTGTGTTTACTAATGACCTTTGCTACATTAGTAAATCCGTTCAGCTGCCAAGATTTTCCAAATTAAACTGATTTGGTATTGTCATCCAGAAACTGGTTGGCAGGCAAAACACAGTAGTCTGCTGGCCAGCTTTTAACACTTTTAAAATTCTTGCACACACCTGCAGTATGCAGCAACATTGTGATAACTTATTCATATACAGTATATTCATATAAAAAACATCTTGTTTTAAAGAAGTACATCTTTACTATTTTGTTTACCCTGACTTGCAGTCTTATTCATCTGGCAGTGAGTTTACTGGCCTTTGCTTTCAGGGCTGTATTTGGCAGCTGTCTGGTGAGAACTGGGCACATTTGATTTGCCATGACCCTGTCAGCATTGTGTTACTATCCAGGCCAGTTCTTACCAGCCTTACTGTACCACCCAGATACAATGAATGGCGTGCATGTGTTGAAACATGTTCTCTTTTTCTTAGAAAACAAAAAAGCATTTGATCCCAGTCATTTACTGCTTTGGCAATAAGCCTTAATTTAATCACATGATGACATCGATGTCATCACTTTTTGTATACATTTGTATAAATGTATCAATACCTAACATTGAATATACACCATCTTGGGTATCATTTCCCCCCCAATTCCCATTAGTTCCTTCTGCAAACAATGTGAACACAACATCACTTTGTCATTTTGCAATGATACTGCCCAAAATGTTAGCACCACACTATCTGGCATCTTGTAATAAAATGCGTGTTAGAAAAGTTTTATTGCACTGTATGTGACAAAAGGTGCTTGTTAACAGTTTATTTGCAGTTTTGCACAGCATAGGGTTATAGTGTTTGTACAGAGGAGATGATGGCAGCTCGTCAGCAAGAGAGCTGCAGGGCTGAGATCACTTTCCAGTCAAGTGAATCATTTGTTCTACATTCACAGTATGTTGTTGAAACAGATGTGGGACTATACAGAATCTGCATAACCCATCATTTATTTTGAAGCAGCTGATCACCTCAAGAGCAACATGGCATAAACACCCTCGCTCTAAACAGTTTTTTTGTGATATGTTGAAAGATATCCCCTTTCTTGCCTTTTCAATCTTGATTGGGGTTTTCTCATTCTGTTTAGACACACTTTACTGCTTTTTGGTTTTCTTTTAGATGCCAGGGATTTAATTTGACAGCTTTCAGTGCATAATTATAGCTGCCTTCTGCACCTGGAACAGTGTGTGTGTTATACAACGCCTCAAACATGCACAGCAGGATGGAGCTGCAGATTGATTGTCATCTCAAGCTAATGCAGATTATGCTGTATTGTATAACCTTCACACAATTTGCAAGAACCAGTTAAAAAAATAAATATCTCCAAAAGATTGCACTGGAAACGGAAATATATAAGAAACTACATAAACGTATAAATAAATAAATAAATACATGCAGAAATAAACGGCAGTAATAATATATGAACCCTGTATTTTACTATTTAATAGCACACAACAAAAAGACAACTTTCACTTGGCTAATGCTCTGAATGCAATGTTTTATTGATAAGGCTCAGCTCCTAGCTAATTAATGAACATAAGTCCAGCCCATACAGTCTACTTGTTCTTACGTGTTACCTGTCCCCCTTTGTCTTGTCTTACAGGATATTACTTTTGTCCCCAAGCCCATCCCAGGCTGTTTGTATCGTAATCTGTATCGTGTCTGCACTCTTTAAAAGAAGTCTCAGGACTTTTATGTGGGTTTACATTACTCCTCTACTGTCCCTTCCTGTCTGTGGGGTTTCCAGAGTCAGCGTTGAGCCAAAGTGACGGAAAGTATTGTTGGATTCTATAAATAAATCACAATTTTAGTGAGTCACCAGGCTGCAGTGCTCCTATGCAGGGTTGTCACAAGACACTAAAGATGATCCTCACTGCTTCACGCCTCACTTTCCATCTAATCCCTCATCTTATTCGGGTTCCAGACCCACGTAGTATCGCAAACACCTTTCATCTTCCAACTACAGCCTGCCAGTCAGATCTGCAGACAATACAGTACACCGTCGGCCTCTTTGAGTGAGTGAGTGAGTGAGTGAGTGAGTAAATGAGTGAGTGAGTGAGTGAGTGAGTGAGTGAGTGAGTGAGTGAGTGAGTGAGCAAAACAAGCAAGTATATTTCTTGGAAGGGAATTTGCTTCTTTCTCTCCTTGGCCATGAGAATTTTCTGTGTCCTTGTGTGTCATTTGTTGCAAGTTCATATACAACGGACAAGGATAACCACAACACACAACCCATACATTATTAAGGGCTGTGCTGAACTCCAGCTGTTTATGTTCCCTGTCAAATTACTTTAAAAAAAAGCTTTCTCTTTTTATCACGGTTATTTATCACCTTATTTGGAAGGTGGCGAAATTGAGGGACATGACACCAGATTTCCACTCGCTCAAATTGCACCATTTGAGTTAACAGACCCCTAACTGGAATAATTAAGAATGTGTTGACCCCCCTGACTATTGGATAGTGAGTGATAGAGCTCTGTAAATAACAGCCAATCAGATCGGTTGACACTGCTGGCGGTGGGGTGATGGAGGGTCAAGTGGCTGGAATGACAGCAGAGAGAGACAAAATAGGAAATATATCTACAGCTAAGATGATTGTAGGGTGATAGACAGAAGTGAAAACAATGTACATTAAGTGAATAAGTGGCACTCGGATGTGATGTTAAAACTGATTTACATGTTTTTTCTGCATACACTTTTACTAAAAGCTATATTCAATTTAAATAAGGAATTGGATGTGGAGTACAGAAAATCTAATAAATGTTTGGTAAAAAAAAGTGCGCAGCCACTTGTGGAACAAATATCACCAACAAACTTAAAGGACATAAAACTGCCCCCCCCAAAAAACATCCCCTACCCACACCCCTGTTCACGCCAACTTATTCAACAGTCTAGCATATCTTGGGTAAAGGTAAATAATCCAACCTTTGCAACAAAGATACTAATTGTGCAAACGTTGGATGTTTTTAATTTATACGAAAGCCTTGTTTTTATGTGCATATATACTTTTTTATGTATGCCATGCTGGTCTTTACAATACTTACACACGTCAGCATCCATCCCTTAAGAAGACATTCTGGGTTACTAAATCATAAAAGGAGAATTGAAGGGGAAATTATTGCCAAGAAATGTTTCTCTCTGCTTTGAAAATTCAGAATAATCCCGATTATAGGCTCTGTCTGAAACACTTGACTTACTGTGGGATAATACCTTCCACATGAATGAATATTTAAATGCACTGCCAAGCAGAGACCACTTCCTGCATCCTTTCACAGGCGTGTGTTTCTCACTGTGGCTTATAGGAGTCCTGATGAGGAGGAGCATCTCAGAAACGGACAAATCTCTTAGTCAGACGTTAATCTCCTATTCTCCATGTTGATTTATCACAGTGGTCTGTAGCAGGGAGAGAGATGGCCGATCAACAGAGGGAACACACGCCATAAGGCACTGCCTGTGTTCTGTTTAATGAAAGAATCGGAACATGCAGTTTCAATATAACCCTTCTCAATTTGTGGTGAATCTAATGATTTTTCTGATTTACTTACTGGAGGTCAAGTAAAACTCTCAGACATTCTTTGTAGACTTTTTTTATAGATTTTGTGAGAGGCATTTTTCAGGGAAAAGGACGAGCAACAAAAGCATGCCTAAAATCCCAATAGGTTAGCAGGGAGCTCCCCTTTGTATTAATCATTTCAAGGTTCAAGTTTCAAGGTTCTTTATTGTCAAACTAACATAGCTACAGAGTAATTATGTCGTTGAAAATCTTAGGTCACAGGCTTCTCCAACAATGCAACACAATAATACAGATAAGCAGACAATATTAAAGCGATATTAAAGTATATTATATTAAAATAATACAAAAA